>NC_077231.1:170337738-170637738 GCF_027887165.1 Monodelphis domestica
TCGAAGACTTTGAAGTGAAGTTCTAAATAGGTTATTAATTTAGCATCTTCAATCTAGTTAATATTAGTCATTCTATTCCTGAGGTACCTAAATGGTAATTACTTTGAAGAAGACTTTGTAGGCTGAGAAATGGAGTTATAAAGGAATATAATAGGTGAGTTTTAAATGAATCAATATTTTAGAAAAATATTGACAACTCGTAATAATTGGGACCACCGCTATGATATTATGGAACCACTGAGTTAATCCTTTTCTTTTTTTGGGAGAGGAGGAGAGGAGAGGTCCACAAGGCACTTTTATTTGCTCGCATGTGAAATATTCAAGGCTCAGAGCTAAATCAAGCGGATTGGGTTGTTATGAACAAAAGTATTCTATAAGTAATGAAGAGGGAGGCAGTTGGGTCCAGTTGGGTACATATTATGCAAGTATAGGAACAACAAATGGCAGCTGATAAATCTTTCGACCTGAGAACTTCAAGGCTGCATGACTTCATTGTTTTGAGAGGAATCAATTAGCAAAGGGCAAATGGGCCTTTGTTCTAAGGTGTTGATTTCTTGGGAGAGTAGGATGCTTTCTCTTTTGAAGCAATCATTCCATGGTGATTGCAAGCCCAGCATCTTACCTCATGAGCCACATGTGAACAGCACTGTCATGTAATGCCACTGCTATTCCTGGGTCACTCCAGGCTGACTCTACCCTGCCAAGGTCTCATTATCATTATGCCGTTCATATAGGATCTAGCTTCCTGATTCCTCAGGGATTTTTCTGACAATGTTAAGGTCAGACTTTCCCCTTTTCTGACCTGGATGAAACCATAATTATACTGTCTTCTGGATTAGCCCCTGCTTTAGCTGCTTTTACTTCGGGTAAAAATATTACTGCTCAGAGTATAGATATTCCCTCCACCTAAGCACATCACAACACTGTGATTAGAAAAATTTATCATGCCACAATCAATCTGATGATGAACTTCTCTAAACTTGGGTGGGCAAAATACTCAAAATATTTCCAACTTGGTATTCCCAGACCTTTCTTCTTTACTGCTGCAGTTTTCAGGAACTGATATGAAGAGACATTAGAATCAGATTTTAGTAGAGAGCTGATAAATACATGAAAAAAGGAATAAAATCATTTATGACTGAAGGGCAATGGTACATTGGGATGCAACATGGCCAAATGGAAGTTGTTAGCAGGGAAACTGGATTACTCAGACTCTGCTTTATATTCTTAGCATCTGTGTGGCCTTGGACAAGCCACTTTATCTCACGGAGGCCCAGTTTTCTCATCTTTAAGATGAAAGGGATGGATGATATGCTTTATAAGGTTCTGTCCAGCTCAAATCTATGCTTCTAAAGTTTGAAAAGCCCAGGAAACCAAATCAGAAACATTTGAAGCTTTCTTGATATCATTTTAAAAGTCTAAAAAGTAATCATTTAAGTACACATACAGCTTGATATTTTGGAGAGAATCCTCATCAAGGAGACATAAGACCTGGATTCTAGTCCTAATACTGTCACTCCACCAGTTGTGTAACCTTGGACAAGTTGGTCAACCTCTTTGAGTTTGTTTTCTCATCTATAAAATGAAGATGATTATATGTTGTAAAGATCAAATGATCTGATGATGTATTTTCTTTATAGAAAAGTAAGCTGTACTTTATAGTGATCCATAATTTTGTATACACTTTTCATTTCCTATTCTACTTTGTATACATATATTTAGGTAGAATTCTGGGAGTTAGTTGGTACAGTGGATAGGATGCTGGATCTCAAGTCAGGGAGATTTGAATTCAAATACAGCCTCAGACACACTTACTAGCAAGTCCTTTTATCCCTTCAGTCTCAGTTTCCACATCATAAAATGAGGATAATGAAAGCACCTACCTCACAAAGTTTTTGTAAGGATCAAATGAGATAATATCCGGGAAATACTTTGCAAGCCTTACAGTGATATGTAAATTATTAAAACAGAGAAATAACTATTTTATTTTATTATTTTCTATATAAAAATATTTAAAGGAAGTTCTATAGTACTATAAAACACTATAAAAATATAAGGTTATTTTTATACATGCTAAAATAAAACTAATTTAAAGGGTGGCTATTTGAATGTTACTATTTTTTTCACCATCACTGTGCAACGAAGACTGAAAGAGAGTCAGTTTTTAAAAATAAAACCAGAAATTATTTGTTTTGATCTATTTTACTTTTAAATGTCTCCATGAAGGAAAATTTCAGCCTCCTTTGGACACAGCATGCTCTAGTCACTAGAGTCCAGTGCCTCATGGCTTTTACAGAATCGGTCAATCACAAGACCTAATGTGACCTACTTTATCCATCTAAGTTTTGTCACAAAGATAAAAATGCTAGCAAGCTAAATAGAAAGTAGAGACAGAATTCTAGGGATCTAATTGGGCCAGCCCATAAAGCATAGATCCTAGAAATACTGTGTCTTAAAAAAATAACCTTTTCCTCCACAAAATATTCTTTTTTCTGCCTTTACTCCTGCTCCCACATCATTAGAATTGGCAGCACTATGAAAAGAGACTTTGTTTAATAGTTTAACTCTTGGTGCTTAAGAGGTGGTGCTACTTAGATGGCATTGACCACATTGTATCTTTTATTGGTAGTAACCCTTTCATGGCAATGAGTTGGTAAAATGGATTCCAAGTAAAGTTGGTAAAACTGGATTCCAAGTAAAGAAGACCTGAGTTTGAATCCCAAAAGAGATACTTACTAGTTAACTTCTAGCAGGTTACCTGGGCAAGTCATTTAACATCTCTAAGAAGTGACATTGGCCTCTTTGCTATTCCACAAACAAGGCACTCCATCTTTCAATCTCAAGCATATTCTCCAGCTGTTCTCCATGCCTGGAATGCTCTTTCTCTCCATCTCTACTTCTGGCTTCCTTGGCTTCTTTTAAGTTCCAACTAAAATCCTATAGGCTACAGGAAGCCTTTCCCAGCTTCTCTTAATTCTAGTGTCCTCTCTATATATAACTTCTTACTTCTCATATATGTAGCTTGATTGTACATTTTTTTTGTCTTCTCTAATAGATGGAGAGCTACTGGAAGTCAGAGGTTGTCTTTTGCCTCTTTTTGTACCTCCAACACTTAACACAGTGCCTAGCACATATTTGGTATTTTTTTACCTAACATCTCCACCTCAGTGCCTTCACTTGTTAAATGGGGTTTATAATAATAGTACTGATTTCACAAGGTTGTTGTATGGATCAAAGGAGATAATGTGGGTAAAACTTTGAAACCCTTCAGATACTGCATAAATATTGGTTTCAGTTGTGTCTACCTTTTTGTGACCTCATTTGGGGTTTTCTTGGCAAAGATACTAGAATAGTTTGTTGTTTCCTTCTCTAGCTCATTTTACAGATGAGGAAATTAAGGCAGACAGAGTTAGATGACTTGCCCAGGGTCACACAAGTGTCTGAAGGCAAATTTGAACTCAGAAAGATGAGTCTTTCTGACTCCAGGTCCAGCACTCTGTTCACTGTGTAGTGGAGGAGATAAAAGTAAGGAGGGAAAGAGGGAAGAGAGAGTGAAAGGATTGTTTCTCTCCTCTGTTACTTCTGGGGAGAGGTAAGCCAGGTATTGTCTCCTTGTAGGGATGTGACTCCAAAGAGATGGGGTTTTTTGTTGTTTTGTTTTGTTTTGTTTTGAGAAATGGAGGACAGGGGACTGGAGAGGGATTTGATTCAGTGAGGTAGCACTATGCCTCCCTCAGAAGAGCTCAGGGTCTCTGAGGTCAAATCTCTGTGAGACCAGATGACTCCTTGTAATTTCCACCTCCCAAAGGAACATCAACTGTCAGCCCCCAGGGTTTTAAGTATGGCCGACTGTCAAAGAAAGAAAGGCAGTTTCCTTGGCCAGAAATACTGAGTCGCAGGGGTTTGAAATCAACCCCCTCCTTGTGAGAACCTAGTCCCCCTATTTGATATCTAAGACAGGCCCAAACCCAAAGTCCAAATATTTTCAAACAGTTTATTTCGGGTTAAGTGAGGTAAGTAATGGCAGAGGTGTGAGGGAAAAAGGAAAGTGGGTGTAGGGGAGCCCTAAGAATTGTCCCCCCACCTTGAAGATTGGCTTTCAGAGTCTGGAGGCCAGAGGCTTTTTGGGCCCTGGCCTCTCCTTTTGCCAACTGCTTCTTGATCTTATTCTTAAAGCTAACTAAATCCTAAGGTACAGTTCAAGGAACAGGTAAGGGGGGAGGGGGAGAGACAGACAGATAGACAGACAAAGAAAGAGAGAGAGAGAGAGAGAGAGAGAGAGAGAGAGAGAGAGAGAGAGAGAGAGAGAGATCCCAAGGACAGGATCTGGTTGGCTCTGGCCAGAGAGAGTCCAAATTAAATCCTTCTTGAGAATTTGGATAGCTGTTGTTAAGACAGGCCTCAACTGGATGGGCTCTTGGCTCAGCTTCAAGAAAAATCCACCTTCCTTCCTCACTTCCCAGGCTGGAAGTAACCCCTGTCAGTTGGCTTCAGGGTTCTATTTTCCTCAGCATGTCAGCATTCTCTTTGCCCCTCCTCCACTGCTCTTCAGGCTGGATCTGTCAATCAGCCTGATTTGTAGGGTCTCCTTACTTTACAACTGTGCCCCCTAACTGCCCCTAGTTATTATATATACATATATATATAATTTTACACTGTATTTTATTTTTATATCTTATATATGTTCAAATATATTCATTTCCCCACTAGATCTTAAACTTGAGACCAGGGACCATCAAATAATGATTATAATAACAAGCGTTCACATTTATATCATACTTTAAGGTTTGCAAAGCATTTGGCAGACATTATCTCATTTGATATATGTCTCTGTAATGTAGATGCTATTATTATCCCTATTTTAGAAATCCCATTATTGCCATTTTAGAAATGTAGAAACAGGATCAGAGAGATTAAATGATTTGCCCAGAGTAATAACCAATAATAAGTGTCTGATATAGGACCTGAACTCAGAACTTCTTTATTCCAGTTCCAGCACTCTATACACTATGCCATGTTTCTTATGCAAGAACACAATATAGTTTATCACTACCATACATTGGTGGTTTCCGAAAGGCAGCTGTCCAATAAAAAATATGCTGATTAATTGGATTATTTCAGGTTTGGTTTTGGCAGGATCTATAGGGACAGGATCATAGGAAAGGAATGGAATGGAAAAGATCACTGATACCGTCTTTTTCAACTAAACAAAATTTAACTTTCTCAACTATATTTAGCACCTTGGATTTTGACTGTGGATTGGAGGAAGCTGCTAACCCACTTTTCTGCTCCTCAGTAACTTCTGTTTGTATAAAATATACCTCTGTAGCCCATAGTTCATTCAGAATTGAAGCTCTGGGTTAACCTAGGTTAGGTTCTGTCTTGGGAGTTTTTTGCATAGCCTCTCTTTTTGAGTTATCTCTTCCCCCTCTCTCTCCACCTAGGGTTTAATCTGTGAACATCAGAATTTAACTCTTGTCTACATCTCTGTAGAAAAGGTAAAGTCCTTCATCTCTCAACAAAGTACTCAGGCTAACATATAATCTACTCAGGGATAGGCTTTATTTAACACACTTTCCTTTCACACATGGAAAAAAAATGGTCAAAACAACTTTCCTTTTATAAGACCTGCCTCTCCAGGCTCACATTCATGAGACTTATTTCTGAACAGTCTTACCTGGAAATTAACTTAGAGGCTCTGAGTTTACACAGACTTCTTCATAGTTGAAAGCTTCTTACAAAATCCCTCCATTTTGGCTCATACACCTACCTTTTTTTTTCCCTAGAAAGATCAGTGTGTGCTTTATTTCTAGGCATTGTGAGTCAGACCTAAGTGGAACCAGGGAAGGTCTATTTAACCAGCCCACCTCTCTCACAATAACAGCTTTGCTGTTGTGGACATTATGGAGAATACTTGGGATAGTTTAAATTCACTTTGCTCCTGGGTGGCTTGGTGTGGGACCCAACTATGATCCCTTTAGGGAAAGTTTAAGATTTTGGATTTGATGAAGGAATTCCTGAGATTCCAGGAAACCTTCTAGTTTACTTGAATCTCTTTGTAAACAACTTTTACTTGCTATTCCACCCCACCCCCCCAGACTACTTTTTTAGCCTTGTGGATAGCCTGTTTACCTGGGAGTTGCTGGGTATATTAACTAAAGGGATTATTTATCTAAACCCTCAGTCTCTTAGTGGTTTATTATATCAGATATAAACCAAGATCAGGGCGCTAGGAAGCTACAGAAAATGTAGAAGGTCCTCAACTCCCATTCCAGGACTCTGGCTAACAACATTGAAAATAGGCTCGATTTGACCTGACAAAATAATGTAAAGGAGTCATACTTAACCCATAAATAGTCAAGACAACTCTCCTCACTTCTTCAGTAGGTCTCACATCCCCAAGCCCTGGACAGCTCTCCAGTCTTATAGTACCACCATGGGTTAAAGCTCCTCTGAAAGTGCCTAATATGCTAGATAATCAGACAGTTCTCTTTCTTCAATGAGCTAAATTCCCCCTCTCCCTGCCCCTGGCCAACCTCCATACTTTAAGTACTACTCTTGAGGATGAACTGCACCCTACCTCCTGCCACCTGTAATGGGAAAAGGATAGAGATAGGATAAGATTTAAGAGAAGTGGAAGGCAAAAACACACCACTGCAAGGAGAAAATGCTCAGGCATTCTCTCCACTTAAGGGAGCAACCCATCTAGTAAGCTCAGCACCTTCTAAGGGAATCTATGCTGTCCCTTGGTCATATAGTACCATTCAGTATTGAGGCTGCCTTGCTAGAGAAAAAGGTTTGCAATTGCTAGAGAGTTGACTTCTTACTTAAGTCACATCCAGTCCACATCATTCATAAATCAAGTGAAAGGCAAGTTTTGAGTTTGCTCTCTTCCTTGCTTGTCCTCAGCTTCAGCTACAAATTGATTGAGGAATTTCTCCTATGAATCTCTGACACTTGAATAAGAAATTCTTCATCAATCTATTGTTGCCAGGTCTGAAGGCCCATGGCTCTCTGAAAGAATTTTGCAGATGCACAGGTTTCCATTTCAGAGATCAGAGTCTGATTTCTCTTAGGAAAACTCTTTACCTCTTTTTCAATTTTTTGTCCCTTTTTTAGAATGAGAATTTTATTATAATGAATAATATATAACCACATTATATATTATTGTTTATATAATAACATGATATACTAATTTATTAATTATTCTCACTTGGGAGAATAAGTGAGTCCTTGATGATATACCCTCTAGAGCCATTTCCCCAATTCTAACTAGCATTGGTAGGCCTAGTACCCAGAGGGCAGCCACTACTACCACTATCAGGTTCCTACATATAACTTGGGGTTAAGGTTTCTAATTCATGAAGCCCCATCAGTGTGTTTCCCAGTGACATTCAGTTAGCTGAATTTATAATGACTAGGGTGGTATAGTAAGAACAACTGGTATTTAAACATCTCCCTCAACTCCACCCCCCCCAAAAAAAAAGAGATTATAGTTTCTCCTTGAAAGCACAGGGCTCCTAGAGAGAATAGGTATAAGCATAAAATACAAAGGTAGTAAGATACCAGGTGTAGAGAACCCATGTGGCAAAAAATGATGTCACAAGTCTTGATTCCTGGAAGTCTTTTTCTCTCTTTAGAGTATCTTCATGATATTCCTCTAATCAAAAATTCTCTCCTAGGCTCTGAAGGTTAGTGTCTTTGCAAAGTCTCTAGATAGAATCTCTATTCACCACGTTTCTTAAAAGGGGCAATGCTTCTTAAAGCCATTTTTTTCTTCTGCTCACTATCTATATGTATCCACATTTGTCCTTGGTGTGTCCTCTGTATGTATTATTGTCTGTTACAGGTCTAGTCTTTGAAGCCTCCAAAACTCTTACTACTGGACTAGTCCACAGATTTAGTTAATCTATTGCTGGATTAACTCTTTTTATACATAGCCAAGGGTTTGACTTATCTTCTTAATCATTTTGTGCCATCATCTCTAGTTCATCTCTTAATCAAAAGTCCTATGATTCTTTCAAATTTATTAAGAGGATTGTGATATAAGAAAAATTCATGAGTGTTTAGTTTATTCTATTATAGGGGTAGTAACCCTCCCCCATCATTACATGAGTGCTTAAATTGATTTCAATTTAATATTGAATTCAAATGGAACCCAGATGAGACCTGGATAGTCAGGTCACCCTGGTGAGATATATTTGGATGTCATAAAAGGCCATAGACACATAGAATCTTGAATTGCCTTTAGATCATCTAGTGTAGCTCTGCCTGGATAATAACTCTCCTCTATGATATAATATTGTAGCCTCTGTTAGAAATATTTATAATGTAACGGTATATCACACAGTACTCTGAAGGACAGTGGCAAATCAAATTAGTAACCACAAGTTATTGCAACTCTAAAAAGTATAGATTGTTTTGGTGTATTATTTGGGGTTTTGGAGGTATGGAATCAACCATGTCATCATAGATCTAGAGCTTAAAGAAATATTACGGGTTATCTTGTTCAGCTCTTTCATTTTAAAGATGGAGAAACTGAGTCCCAGAAGGCTAAGTAATTTGTTCAAGGTCAAATAAACTATATAGCTAAAAGGGTGGAAAGAACATGGAAATGGGCATCAGAGTGACTGGTTTCTAATACCAGAAATGTGACTTTATTTTTAAAAATATTTTTCCATTTACATGTAGAAGCAATTTATGGCAATCATGCAATATGACTTTAAACTAGTCATTTTCCATCTCTAATTCTCATTTTTCATTTGTAGAATGAGAATATTTGACCAGATCAATGGTTCCCAAACTTTTTTTCTGGTGGTGGTGAAAATGAAATTTTGAAGGAATTCTTAATACCTTTTTTAAAAAAATAAATGTTTCTTCTGAGTTTATTACTTTAAACAAAAAAAGTGCTAAAACAAAAACTTTTCAACCAGTCATTGGCTCCAGTCCCTCCATTTCCCCACATTCCCTAATCTTTCTCTAGACTCTACTCGTACAACTTAAATCTGTTTTCACAGAAAACCTATACAGGATAAAGGTAAGAAAAACAGTAAAGGCAGTAGTATCATCGAAACTCCAGCCAGTGAGATAGGGGAATTTCATTGTCCAGAGATTTATACTGGGTGGAGATTCACAGAATCCAGCTGATAGGGAGAGGAAGGGAAGGAAAATTAGGAGTGAGCTAAAGGACCATTATTTCACACTCAGAATGACTTGGGGAGATGGGGAGATCAGGTGAACCATTGGGTAGCTTGCTAAAGGACATTTCTCAGATCTGTTGCTGAAGGTGAGGAAGGGACTGGAGGACACCAGTAACAAGACAAGAATGAAGTCAAGATAGTATCTTTTTTCAAAGTTATCCAGGAGTTCACGAGAACCATAAGTAATACTTGAAGGGGTAAAGTTGCGGGTAAACAGCACCAATTAGGTTTCCATCACAACTTCTCAGGGGAAAGAAGAGTAAAGGAATATAGCATTGAAATCAAAACCTTTCCCCCCATTCTACCTCTAATAGAGGAAACACCGATGATGCAGATGAATGAATGGAAAACCTTTCAGACCACTACTGATGTGGAGCACTGCATATACTGTGAGATATGGTCCATTTGATGACTTGTTTAAGTTATTTTCTTTGTTAAAGACAGGGTTGGGGGAAGAGTGTTACTGGGAAGTGACAATGGTGTGAAAACCAAAAATATCAATAAAACATTATTATTTTTTAAAAATCTCCTCTGCCACTCTCCTCATCCATCCCCTGCATCCTCCCAGACCCCCAGGCAGGGGAGGGAAGAGGATCAGGCTCAGGCTCCTTCTTTGGTTGGAGGTGCTGGGCAGAAACACCTCTGAGAAGCCAACAAAGAACAGCAGGGCAATGAGTTTCCAGGACAGAAAAGGTCCACTGGAGCCTGACTGGTGGAAGACATAGTTTTACAATGGAAGTCCATTCATCCCTGGGTATTAGAAGGCACAAAGATCTTCACAGTGGCCGTGGACCTTTAGAAAGTGTCTGCAGACAGGGTGAATGGATTTATTTATTTATCTGTTCTATCATCTTCCTGGACTCCATTCTTGAATCAAGGGTGTAAGATTTAAAATCAGGTTTGACTAAATATGAGAATTGTATATAAGTAAGATTGTGGTTGCTGTTTATAAAATATTAACCCTTAAGTCAGAAAAATTGTTAGCAGCTTTTAATTACAACAACGTAGAGATATTAAAGTGGTAAATACAGGAAGGAGGCAGAGAATTATCTGACCTACCACCCTAAGGGCTGATCTGAAGAAATCCAGCTCACTACCCAGCAAGGGCTCCTTCAAGTCCCAATCTCCATGTGGAAGTCCTGGTAGTGTTTTTCAGCCAGAGGTCCATGAATGCAATCTTCTTCCTTCAACCCTAGTCACTCACCCAGTAAGCCTCTCTAGCACAGAATGCTCCAGACCAGGATGAGTCCAGGAAGAAGTAACTGCCTTCAAGAGTCTCCCTTTAGCAAGGGTCACCAAAGCAGAATGAATGAATGAATCCTTGGGCTGGCCTTTTTAAAGCAGTTTTCTCGACATCACTTCCTGTTGCTCCTCCGCTTCAGGGCAACCAATCACAGCCTCCCAATTTGCCTAGCATTGGGGTTGGGGGTGAGGGAAGGCAGTAGTCTTTGGAGGTGTGAGCTTTCTCTAGTAAGTGACTTATGAACTCTTACTTAATAGGTAGGTGCTAAGTAGGGGTACTTTAAGTTCTTGATTTGATTAAATTAAAGGTTGCTGGTTGATGACTTTAAGAGAGTCTAATTCTGTCTTCACAAGGGGTATTCCTGGGCCAGGGGATGTTCTTGGTGGGTGGTATTTTTTGGCTTCTCAGAACTGCTTCCTGCTGAACTGGGGTGCTATGGACGATTCACTCTTGGCATATGATTTTCTCATGGTTCAGTCTCTAAAAGGAACTAATTTGAAAATATAAGCCAATTGTATTGTTTTAATAATTTTGAATTACATTTTCACTAATATCGGTATGATTGATGGTAGGTTGAACTTGCAGTTGTTTAAAGAAGCTTTTTCACTCTAGGATAAGCACTGAGTTAGGTTTTTTAATTTGACTAGCTAGAAAAGTCTGAGCTGCAAACTTCAGGGTGCAATAGTTTGTAAGCAGAAGCTGGATAGAGAGAGGGTCACTGTACTTCTGTGCACAGCTCAGAATCATTGCTTTCTAGGTAGCTGTCTGCGAGTCCTTTAGCTGGTTTCAGTAGATCATATTCTAAAGTTATTTGTGATTTTCTAAAACATATACTTCAGTATTTAACCTTTTATTATATTTGGTTTCTATTTTGGGGATCAAATCATCCCTAATTTTGTTCTTATCTTTTCTCCTTCCCTTTTTCAGAGGGCCACCTAGAAAAAAAAGAGAGAAGAAAAAATGCTGAACATATATTCTTGCCTTTGTTCTCTGTTAATATTTTATAATTGTGAGATGAAGTTATCCCTTTCTTATGTCTTTTATCTTTACCCTCTCCCCCTTATGGACAGCAAGGAAGGGAAAGAAGAGATATCTTACAATTTTTTATATTTGTTCTTTATGTGTAAACAATTATGTTAGCATTTAGGAGACTCCCAAAATCCATAAAATCCATAAAAATTGTTGTTTTTTGCATTTCCCAAACAGCCTCTGTCTGTCACCTCCATTTTTATGGATCAGACTGAAGAAGGCAGAGAGAGTCACATCTTTTATCTGAGGTTTATTTTTCCCAAAATGTAACCATCCCATTGTGTGCACAGACAGCATACAGACAACACAGAAATATCACAGAACATAGAACATAGATTGATCACAGACAACATAGATAGCAGAGACATAACATATATATCCTGGGTATCATACACTCTCTGACAATATCAAACCTAAAATTATAGGCTAGATTCTTCTTTTCATTCTGGCCTAATGTTCAGTTGTTACAAATCATAGCTGCACTACTAAAGAAATCTGTGAAAAAGGGGGAGGCTCATTAATAATGAAGGAAGAGAAAATAAAAGAATGCTTGAGGAATTAGAAAATAGGAATTTGTAGTTATCTAATTCTTGCTCCCTGAATTATATTGGGGCAGTAGTGACATTTCAAGAGTTAGAAAGGGGGTTAACTTTTTGTAAACGGTCTGACATTTGACAAATCTTAGTTCTAAATTACTTTTCGTGCTCCAATAGACTTGCTAAAGCAAGCACACTTTTCTTCTGCACTCTTCTTCTGAAAACTGTGGGTAGGACTTGTTTTTCTGGCTGAAAAAAAGGGGGTTGCCAGCCCCTTCTGGAAGGAGGGAAGAGGATTTTAAGGAAAAATTTTGGTCGTTTTGAATTTGCTATTTCTGAGAGAGAAAAGACTGTCTTGGTAATTTTAAATCTTTCTGGTTTTCAGCCCTCTGATCTCTTAAAGGGACCCAGTCTAAAAGCAGTGTTGGATATAGAGGAGATATTTTTATAGATCCCATAGTTTTATTGCTGACTGTAAAATGCTCTTTTTGCCCCCTAAAAATCCTTTCTGCCTAACAGAAAGAGGAGAGTCCCCCATACCTGGAAGGTTCTGTGCAATGCTGATAGTGAACTTATACACTCATGTTGGGTGCCATTCTGTCAAAGTTCAGCTCCAGAGACAGCCTCGTGGGTCGCTCGTACCAGGGTGAGGAGGATGTAGTCTGGGATTACAGGAGGATCAATACTGTCAAATGACCATGCAGACAAGTCTCTTTGAGCAGTGACAAAGTTTAATGATTTGGGGTCCACAATTTATAGGGTAAATGATGTAGGCTAAGGGATTGGGTAAGCCTTTTTCAGAGACAATGGTTAGTAATGATTTATAATCTTAGTACAATGGCTTAGCTTTCCTCACTGAAACTTAGAGATATTATAGAAATTCAATATGTCAATGTGTAACCATCTAACAGTTTCTCAGGGAAATGTTTGCTTCAGTGGGTGGAACAAGCTAGGAACAGCCAAGAATTTATCAGGTGCTTTGGGTGAATATATGCCTGGCTCTAGCTAGCTGATGGCTCTACTCTTATTGGGGCTATTCTCACTACTGGGGGCTACAGAATTCCTTTCCCAGGAGTTTATATTTGGACATTTATTTAACACTAGACTGCTGTGCATGTTCATTTTTAGGTCTTACAGATAAAGTCTATTATGCTATTGGAATTAGAATTTTAATCTAGTACAAGATAGTTTGGATAATCACTGCTTGATATTTGCTGTTTGAAATCTAGTAAGTGTCTTTCCCAAGCCTTCTGACTTATGCCTATACCTTACCAGGCTTATTTCACATAATTCACCTTCCCAAATTCTTTTATTTTAGCCAAACTAGCCTACTTCCTTACATATCTCCAATTTCTGAGACTTTATACAGGCTGGAATGTGTCTCGTTTTCGCTCCCATATTTGAAAGCTCCTGGTTTTCCCCAAAGTCCAGATTGCACAATAAATGCCTACTCTAGGAAGCCTAAATGGTGTAATCCAGAGCTGTCAAACCTCCTTGATTCAGTGATAATGGAACCATAAAAAATGTAATTGGGAAATATTTGATGAAATAAATAAAAATTCAATAAACATAGAAAATATAAATAGATGGTTTTCTAAGTCATTATGTGTCTGCAGGGATCCTCATGGACAGTTTGGTGGCCTCAATTTTTATTTGAGTTTGATGTCACTGGTATAGCAAATAGAAAATTGAAGATTGAGTGAAGACCTGAGTTCCAATCTTGTGTCAAAGACTTACTAGCTATGTAACCCTGAGCAAGTCAAACCAGTTAACTCTCAGACTTCTCATACATTTTGTGATGCATTTAAATGGAATGTTTCTTTATTTTTCTCTTCAGATTTGTAAGTAACTCACAGAAGGACTAATGATTTTTGTAAATTCCTTCTATATTCCACTACTCTGGTAAAGCCATAATTGACTTCATTAATTTTTTCTTCATTCTCTAGAGTCCTCCAAGTAACCATCTCTGCAGCTTACAATTTCCCCTTCTTTTTGTCTATGCTTATTTCCCTTAATTTCTTTTCCTTTTATTTATTGCTGCAGTTAGCAGTTCTAGCCCCAAGGAAATTTAAAAAAAAAAAGAAAAAATGAGCATTTTTACTTTATCCTTGATCTTAATTGGAAAGCTTCCAATGTTTTTCCATTAAACATAATGTTAAGTTTTGTTTTTAGCTACATGCTTTTGATCATATTAAAGAGCCTTTTATTCCTATGCTATTCATCATTTTAAACACAAATTAGTGCTGCATTTTCTATAACTATTGTTATAATCACTTAATTTTTTATTCATATGAATAATTATATTTATAGTTTTCCCTAATGGTGCACTATTCATATATTTCTGATATATATCCTTCTTTAGCATGGCAAATTTAAAAAAAATCATTCCTTTGATGACATTTATTATTTAATTCAAAAAATATTTAATACTTTCTAGGAACAAGGCATTGTGCTAGATATTGGGCATTCACAGGCAAAAAATGAAATAGTGCCTGTCCTCAAGTTTATGTCTGAGTGGTGGGGAGAGTAAGACACACTATGTTTACAAATAAATATGACATAAAGAAAATGAAAGGAAGAAAGAATTTCTGGGAGATAAGAGGAGACTTCATGTAAGAAGCAATCTGAGCTGAGCCTTGAAAAAAGATGACTTGGAAAGGTCAAAATGAGGAGGGCATTCCAGACATTGAGGAATGCTTTTAAGAATTCATAGTCAGAAGGTAGAATGTTGATATAATTTTTTGAGCATATGAAGGACAGCAAACCTCTATTTATTACATATATGATTTGGCATGCCTCGTTCTAGTCTGACTCCAAGATGAGTATTAGAAAAGGGAAAGAAAAAGGAACAAACATTTAAATGCCTATTTGCCACATACAAAACATTTTATGAACATTACAACATTTAATCCTCGTGACAAGACTGTGAAGTAGGTACTCTATATTATCTCTATATTATCCTCATTTTACATTTGGGGAATCGGAAACAGATTATCATTTAAGTGACTTGCCCAGGGTCACTTAAGAGTCTGAGGCTGAATCTGAACTCAGTTCCAGTGCTTTTCAGGAAAACTGTCTCTTGAGCTTCTATGGAGCTAGAATTATATCAATCTATTCCAATCAGATATTTATAATTTAGGGCTGTGTTCTTTTTGAGGATTTCAGAATAAAAGTCACTTTCCCTGGCCACTCTGAGTGAGAAATAATCTGACCTTAAACCAAGAGGGTAATGATTAGGTTACTTTGGCAAGCTTAGCTTCTCTCCCACTAGGTACTTACTAAATAAAAGATAATAAGACAGCAAGCAAACATATTTTAAGTAGTAAAACAGTGATTATGAAAGTTATACAGATTAGATTAGATTAGATTAGACAATGCAACCACAAATCAGGGAACTTTGTTATTCAAATGTGAGATTAAATCTCATCTCAATTAAGGTGAGAACAATCTTATCCAGAAAGACCATTTATTTTTTTACATTTTAATTTTTCTTTCTGTTACATGTAGAAAAAAAATTTTAGAATCTATTTTCTGACATTGGTGATCCAAATTCTCTCCCTTCCTCCTTTCCCAAGATGGTAAATAATCTGAAATCGGCTATACCAATGCTGTCATATAACACATATTTCCATATTCCTCATGCAGTGAAAGAATATTGCATGTACAAGAAAGAAATGTTATAAAAGAAATAAAGTGAAAAATGCTTTGCTTCAATCTGCATTCATACCTCAACAATTCCTTCTAAAATGGTGGAAAATATTTTTCATCATAAATCCTTTGGGGTTGTCTTGGATCCTTGTATTGTTGATAACAGTTTAGTCATTCACAGTTGATTGCCATACAATATTTGTGTTACTGTATATATACTGTATATATACTGTATATATACACTGTTCTCACTTCACTTTGAATCATTTCATAAAAGTTTTTCCAGATTTTTTCTGAAATCATCCTGTTCATCATTGATTATCACATAATAATATTCCATTACTTCCATATACCACAACTTGTTCAGCCATTCCCCTGTTGATGCACATTCCTTCAGTTTCCAATTTTTTGCCACAACAAAAAGAGCTACTATCAATATTTTTGCATATATATGAATCCTTTTCCTTTTTCTTTGATTTCTTTGGTATATACATGTATATGTATGCACAGTTTTAAGGTCTTTGTGGTTCCAAATTGCACTCCAGAATGGTTTTTATCAGTTCACAGATCTACCAAGAATGTATTAGTGTCCCAATTTACCACTTTTATCATTTGCCTTTTTATTTATATAAGCCAGTCTGATAGGTGTGAGATGGTATTTCATATTCATAAGACTATAGATAGCTTTGATTTCTTCCTCTGAACCTGGCCTATTGTTATCCTTTGCCTATCATTTAGAGATTTGTATTCTTATAAATTTGAATCAGTTCCCTATATATCTGAGAAAAAAGGCATTTTTCAGAGAAACTTGCTATAAAGATTTTCCTCCCAGTTTTGTTTCTCTTCTAATATTGGTTGTATTGTTTTTGATTGTATAAAAACCTTTTTAATTTATTGTAATAAAAATAATCCATTTTACTTCTTGTGATGTTCTCTGTGTCTTACTTTGTCAGATTTTTCCCTTATTCATAAATCTGACAGGTAAACTATTTTGTGCTCCCTAATTTATTTATGGTATCCCTTTATTTCCAGATCATATATCTATTTTGACTTTATGTTGTATATGAAAATATTGATCTATGTCTAATTTCAGCCATACCG
This sequence comes from Monodelphis domestica, assembly GCF_027887165.1. Taxonomy (NCBI): domain Eukaryota; kingdom Metazoa; phylum Chordata; class Mammalia; order Didelphimorphia; family Didelphidae; genus Monodelphis; species Monodelphis domestica. The sequence goes on from NC_077231.1 coordinate 170,354,496, forward strand.
TTTTACAATTTTCCCAGCAGTTTTTGTCAAATAGTTCTTCCAAAAGCTTGGATTTTGAGTTTATCAGACACGAGATTACTATGGTCATTTACTTTTATGTGTTGATTACTTATGTATTGCATTATCTGCTGCTCTATTTCTTAGCCAATGTAAGAAATAAAAGAACTGGGCCAACATCCCGAGTGAAGGACCTGATTTTATTTTGTGGGCACAAAATACAGAGGTAAAAGGTTTGCATGACACTCCTAGTATGTGACATATGACATATGATGTGCAGATAATGTTGGTTATATAGGCTTTGGATTATTGATGAACAGATGTAATTAGCAGGGCCAGATAATCAGAACATGTTCCTAAAGTAAATTTGGGGACATTTTGCTGAAATGGTTAACAAATTTCAGTAAGAGGGCTTATGACTGCCCCCACCACCATCTTTTCTCCTTTTTTTTCTCAGTTCACTTGGTTATGACACTGAAGGACTAGGAGCTCAGTTTCCTTATGCCACATTCTCTATGGCATATGGCAAGGAGGAAAATGGGAAAGTTTACAGCACTTTCATCATTGCAGAGGCTCTAAATACGATTCCTATTATATTTTATTTAAATCACACAGTTATAGCTTATCAAATTATAAGAGTAATCCTTATAAGTGTTTAAAAATTACTTAACTTAATTTCATCTTACAATCTCCCATTTTGCCCTAAAGTTGGATATGTTCAGTAATGGATCAGTACTAAATCCATAGAGGACATTCCTCTGTGGGCAATTCATTTTCCAGAGGGGGAATTCAACTACTGGAATTTCCATTTACTGCAATTAGACATGCATTTCCCCCTCTTGTTTGAGGAGATCAAGCCAGTTTTCCTTGATGATTTGTTCTAATATGGTGTCTAGGCTCTTTTTCATCATAGCTTTTGAGTAGTTCAATGATTCTTAGATTAATTCTCCTAGAGTTATTTTCTAGATCAGTTATCTTTTCAGCAAAAAGTTCAGGTTTTCTTCCATTTTTTCTTTCTTTTCATTTTGTTTTGTTGTTTCCTGATGTCTTTTGAAGCCACTAGCTTCCATTTGCCTAATTTTAATTTTTAGGAAGATTTTTCTTCCCTGAGCTTTAGTGATTCCTTTTCTACTTGGCCAATTCTATTCTTTAAGAAATTGTTTAAGAATTCATTTTATTCAGTGGATTTTTTGCTTCCTTTTCCATTAGGCCTATTCTAGTTTTTAGGGAGTTGCTTTCATAAGTGATTTTTTTTTTTTGGACCAAGCTGTTGATTCTTTCTATCAATTTTATTATTTGATTTTTAAACTTTTGAAGCTTGACACCTTTTCACACTTTCTTTTGAGGCTTCATATATATCTGTTTTGGCATTATTGCCCTCTTTAACCATTTTGATCTGCCCTGTCCCTAAAGTAACTTTACACAGTCATTTTTTTTCTTTGTCTTTTGCTAATTGTTCCATTTTTTTTCCATTACCTTGCCTATATGTTGAAATTTTGCATTGCTCCTGTGGTTTTATTGTTATGCAAAACACCTATATTGGTGATTATTGTAAGAGCATGCTCATATATAACCAATACCCCTAAATAAAATCATTAATACACTGATGTGAAAGATGACTCCAAGATTCCTTTCTCTGTTGGTGGACAGCATTCCCCATAAGTTTTTCAGGATTGTCCCAGATCATTGCATCTCTGCGAGTAGCCAAGTTTTCACAAATAATTATTGTCTAATAGTGCTGTTATTGTGTACAATGTTCTCCCAGTTCTCATTATTTCACTCTGCATCAGTTCCTGCAGATCATTCTAGCCTTTTCTGAAATCTTGCTTATCATTTCTTATAAGACAATAGTATTCCATCACAAACATGTGATTACCTATGTTTATTAAGAACTTTCTTCTTATATCAGTTCTAAATTTACCTCTTCAAAACTTGCTCTCACTGCTCCTAGTTCTTCCCTTTGGCTCCCCAAAAACAACACATTTAGTCCCTGTTCCATATAATAACATTTCAAATACTTGAAAAATAGTCCCTGAACTTTCTCTTCTTTAGCCTATCACTCAGCTTTTTTAAACTGTATTTTATATAGCATAGATTTGTTCAAATTTTGAACACCCTTCTGTTATCTAGCTTAACAATGTCTTTGCTAAACTGTGTTTCCTAGAACTAAGCACAGTATCTCAGATACTGTGTCTCAGATTCTAAATAAGACTGAGTATAATAAGATGTTATTTGGAGGCAGAGGACTTGGGTTCAAAACCTTGCTCTGCCATTTACTTCCTATATGACTTTAAACAAATTTTTTAACTGATGTGAGCATTAGCTTCCATCAATAAAATTAGGGGATTGGACAAGATAGCCTCTGAGATTCTTTCCAGCTCTAAGATATTATTATGCCATGAATAAGATGATAAGAGTAAGCTCTTATCCCTGAAAGTAATGTAGCCTAAGGTTACACTAAATTTTTTGGCTGCCATATCACACAGTAAATTTCTGTTGAGCTTGCAATCTAGTGAAACTCATAAATTATTTTCAGATTACCAAGCAATGCATTCCTTCATCTTGCACCTCTGAAGTTGATTTTTTTTAACCCAAGTAAGAAAATATACTTGTTAAGGTTCATCTTCCTAGATTCATCCCAGTATTCTGGCTTAGTATTAATTTTCATATTCTGACTCCACTATTCATTGTTAATTATTCTTCTTTGCTTTGTGTGATCTGGAAATTTGATAAGGATACCATGAAAAACATTTTAAAACCACAAGGCACAAATCTGTGAAATACTGTACTAGGGACTTTTCAAGTTTACATTAAGCCATTAATGACATACATTGAGCATGCAACTATTTCCCCAGTTCTGAGTTTATCATCTAGCCATCTTTTCCATAAGAAAAGTGTGAGATATTTTATCAAATGCTGTTCTAAATTCAAAATCAAGCACACTCTCTATAAAATATATAGCATCCATTATTCTGGTTCCATCCTGGCTCCCATTTGCTCCTATAAACTAGTCCCTTTTCTCTCTTATAGTATGGCAACTTCCTGTATTCTTGGCTGCAAATGGGTAAGTGAAATATCACTGCATTTTGTCCTACAGACTTGTGGGATAGAAATTACATTATTTGGGTCCTGATTCAAGGACCTGTTATAAATTTATTTTCCTTTACTTAAAATTTTTACACATAAGTCTTTGATAGTCTATATTTCATGCAGAAGTTATTTTTTCTCTTTTATTTGGATTTATCTTGATGTTTTTTATTTCTTTTGCCAATTGATTTATATACCTTACCTCATAATTCAGCCATGCATCCCTAAGTGATCCCTGTATTTTTCAGTACCCTCTTCAGGGGGGAATATATTATTATTCTAAAATGCAAAGTTCAAATTCTTTTGAGAGCAATTTTAGGTGGAGAAACATGCTACCTCTTTATCCAGAAAGTGAACTGTTTGGAGAAGGCACCATGAAGATGCCTCCACAAACCACACACTGCATCAGAAGATCCAGAGTGAACTTTGGGATGTGGTGATTTAAACTGTGTGAGGTTGAATGCATTTGTTTTGTATGAATACTCTTATGCCAAAGGGGACTGCCCCCTAACTGGGTTTTTGTCAATGTGCCTAGCAATCATGGGTTTGTTCTTTTATCCCCATATTATTGCAATTTCAGAGTTGGTTATGTTTACAAGATCCATTGGAGAGAGACAGGTGTTCCATGAATCTTGGGGAGAGGGGATGTATAATTGAAAATCTGTTACCCTAAAAAAGAACTACATTTCCCAGGATCCCACTGACTTCCTGTTGTTAAGTACTTTCTGTGGACAGAGGATATTAGTGACTGAGCAGTCCTCTTGGGCCTCTTTTGGTTTGCAGCAAGCATAGTGTTGGCAGTAAGCTAAGAATGGGGATTTTAAATGGGCTAATCAGCCATGGGCACATGGTCTTTATTTTGTATCTTCTTTATTCCTTGACTTCTAATGATCATTAATAAATCTCCTAAAATATAATATTTTATTATTTGAGATTTAATTTTAATTTTTACACCTAGGAATTATTTCTTTATATCTTTATCTTTAGAATATAATTCTTGAAAGTTTTCCATCTTTCTTGAACAGACTTCCCTTAAAGAAATTTAATCCATAAGATTATAATCATTCCTCTGATGGATCCTTTGAAATATACTCTCCCCAAACTTAGAGTAAAAATTAGACTATGAAGTCTTTCCTCTCCTTCCCAACTATGAAATCTAGGATATCACTTCTCAAAGTTCCTGTCTTTTCCACCTCAATAACCATTTCCTCTCTTAGGATTTCCCCCTCATTTGTTCCTTTATCTTTTGAAAAGATTAAGGAAAGTCAAGAAGCCATTAACTGTTCTGCTGTTGATATAGAAAGTTGTTAAGGAGCTAGCATGTTTTGAGAAGGGCTGAGCAGAACAAGAGAGTTTGCCACAAGTTCAAGTTTTATTGAGAACCCATACTGATATTTATAGAAAAGTTTTCTCTAACAACTAAAAAGAATATTACAGCATCATTGACCAATCATAAGCTCTTAAGTATTACATCATTCTTAGGAGTATAAGTTTCTCACAGAAAATTGTTTATGAAAAGAATTTAACCAAAACACTTCTAAGGTATTTACTCAAAGCCAAGCAACTAATGAATATTGACTTGAGGGTATTAGGTGAAAAGATTGTCTAGGTCATTTGGTCATGACATTACAGAAGCTTCTTTGGTTAGCAAAATAATGAACAGCTCAAGGATTATTATGAAGGAGGCTTTCAGGAGATGTCTATATTTTGGTTTTATCTAGAAAGTACTTTTTGAGCTGCTCTTTTCAGATCTTGGCCTTGCTATGAGAACACAGGCAAACTCATAAGAATGTCTTTTATGATTGCTTTTCCTCAGTGGATCCAGTTTGTCTTTGTTTATTCATATATCCTCACAGAAAGTGTTGTGGTAGATATTTGGATAATTAAAGTTCCTAACTACTACTGCTTCATGTCTGTGACAGAGATTTGATGTTACCTTAATTCTTTAAGATGAATCAACAAGCCATAGAAAATAAGAAATCTCATAACAGAGTCTTGTGGGACTGCTTTTTTCTCCTTTTCTTTGTGTCTCCCAAGTTTAACATAATACCCAACAAATAATGAGAAATGTATAAATATAAATTGATAGGTTGAATGCTCTGTTTTGTTTTACTGATTTGACTAGATTTAATTATTTTTATTGATCATCTTTATTGATTTCTTTTATTTTAATATCACCTATATTTCTCATTGTATTCATTTTCCACCTCTTCCCAGAAAGGCTTTCCTTATAATAAGGGATTTAAAAAAAAAGAAAAAAGTGCTTAACAAAACTGATAAATTCACACAAAAGAGTGTGACATTCTGTTTCACATATTTTCCACACCTGTGCTCTTATACTTCTGCAAAAAAAGTGGAGGGAAATATCTTTCCTTTAGGACCAATATGACCATGATATTTTCAATCATTCAGTTTCAATTATTTTATTATTGTTTCCATTTATATTGTTGTAGTCTTTTCATGATTTTTTTATGCTCCTCCAAATGAATTTTGTTATTATTTTGTCTAGTTCAGTAAAATATCCCTTTGGCATTTTGATTTCTGGAGCATGAAATATATAAATTAATTTTGGTAGTGACATTCATAATGGGTAGGAAATGATCTAGCAAAAATGACTAAGAAGGAGCAGCCAGAACTATAGAAGAAGATCCAGGAAACAGAAAACCATAGAGGAAGAAAACTAACATGCAAGATTTCATCCTAAAGGAGGAGTTTTTGACTGTGCAGAGGGGTCAAAAAGAATGAGATATTTAAAAAAAAAACCATTTACTATCTGTCAAGAGATACCAGCTTGCCCAGCCATAGTTTAGTACAATTATAGAACACTCAAGTGGATACAAATCTACTTGAAACACAGAAGAGCCCTTTTCAGCTGAAAACACTGACTGCCAATGAAATCCTTAGCTACATAGCATAGACATGACAACATTAGCTTACTAGTTACTAAGGTATTTAGAAAATGGCAGTGAATTTTTAAGGAGACAAGGAGCAAGGTTCAGACACCAAAGGGGACAATAAAAGCAAAGTAAACACATGCAAAATCCAAAAGGAAAATATGGTTTGATGCAGAATCTGGAAAAGCTCAAAAAAGACTTCAAAAATCAATTAAGAGAAGCAAAAGAAAAGTGGGGAAGAGAAATGAAAGTGATGCAAGAAGAAATGGGTCAATTGAAAAAGGAGAACCAAAAATTGACAGAGGAAAACCAGGTCTTAAAAATAAGAATTGACCATCTAGAAAATAATGATTTCATGAGAAATCAAGTAACAATGAAGCAGAATCAAAGGAATGAAAAAATCAGAGAAACATGAAACATCTTATTGAAAAAACAAATGACATAGAAAATAGATCGAGGAAAGACAATTTGATAATTATTGGACTGCCTGAAAACCATGATGAAGAAAAAAACCTTGGACATCATGTTACAAGAAATTATAAAAAAAAAATTTACCCAGAGATCCTAAAACAAGAAAATAAATTGAAATGGAAAGAATTCACAGATGACTTCCAGAAAGAAATCCTCAAATGACAACTTCCAGGAACGTAATAGCTAACTTCAAGAGCCACCAAGCCAAGGAAAAAAATACTTCAAGTAGCCAGAAAGAAATCATTCAATTACCATGGAGATACAGTCAGGATAACACAGGACCTAGCGACTTCTACATTAAAGGATCAAAAGGCATGGAATATGATATTCAGGAAGGCAAAAGATTTGGGTTTACAACTCAGAGTCACCTATCCAGCAAAACTGAGTATATTTTTTCAGGGGGGAAAATGGTCATTCAATAAGATAGAAGATTTCTAAGCATTCCTAAGGAATAAGCCAGACCTAAACAAAAAAATTTGAAGTCAAAACAAGAGACACAAAATAAGCCCATAAATATAAATAATAAAGAGGAAAATTTAAGGGATGAATTAAGGTCAAAATGTTTATATGTCTACATGGAAAGAGGATTTCTGTAATACTCAAAAATTACTCCTAGTAGTAGAGAAGATAGAAGGAATTTACTCAGAATGCAGGTGGAGAAATAAGCTGATTATGATGATATGATGTATATGTAAATGTGATGATATGGAACAATATGTATGTATGATATGATATGTATGCTTATGAATGATATGTAAAAAAATCAATTAAGGACTGAGAGGGTTGCACTGAAAGAAATGGTAAGGGAGAGGCAGAATGGGGTAAAATATATACCCTAAAGTGGTATGAAAAATCATTATAGAGAAGGGAGGATATAAGGGTGGTGACAGGCAATGCTTAAATTTTACTCTCATTGTAACTGGCTCAGAGAGGGGAAAATGAGTATACTCAGTGGGGTACAGAATTCTATCACCCTACAGAAAAGTAGAAGGGGAACAAGGCAAGGGAGAGAGGGGGATAATTGAAAGGAGAAAGAAGTGGGGGAAGTGACAAAAAAGCAAAATATTGGTGAGGAGGAACAGAGTGAAAGTGAATAGAGCAGTATCTAAAGGGAATAATATGATAGAGGGCAATACACAGTTAGTAATCATAATGCTGAATGTGAATGGAATGAACTCACCCATTAAACAGGAGAGTGGATTAAAAACTAGAATCCTATTATATGTTGTGTACAAGAAACACATTTGAGGCAGGGTGACACACAGATTCAAGGTAAAAGGCTGGAGCAGAATTTATTATGCATCATCTAAAGCAAAAAAATAAGCAGGAGTAGCAATCATGATACCAGAAAAAGTCAAAGTAGAAATTGATAATAAATAAGACTAGGATCTGATATTTCGGGGGGGGGGGAAATTAAATAGATAAAATACTGGTTAAACTAATAAAAAACGAAGGAAGAGAATCAAATTAACAGTATCAAAAATGAAAAGGGTGATCTCACCTCTAATGAAGAGGAAATTAAGGTAATTATTAAGAACTATTTTGCTCAATTATATGGCAATAAATATGACAATCTAGGCAAATGGGTGAATATTTACTGAATGGCTAGATTAATTCATAACTGTACCAGTAATGCATTAGTATCCCGATTTTGCCACATCCCCTCCAACATTAATTATTTTCCTTTACCATCATATTGGTCAATCTGCTAGGTGTGAGATGGTACCTCAGCAGTGTTTTGATTTCCATTTCTTTAATTATAAGAGATTTAGAACACTTTTTCATGTGCTTATTGATCATTTAGATTGCTTTATCTGAAAACTGCTTATTCATGTCTCTTGACCATTTGTCTTCTGGGGAAAAGCTTGATTTTTTTGTACAATTGACTAGCTCCTTATGAATTTGAGAAATGAGACCTTTGTCAGAGTTTTGTTATAAAATTTTCCCCAATTTGTTGCTTCCCTTCTAATTATGGTTTCATTGGTTTTTTTTTTTTTACAGAAACTTTTAAAATTAATATAATCAAAAGTATTCATTTTGCATTTTGTAATAATCTTTATCTTCTGCTTGGTCTTAAATTCCTTCTTTTCCCATAGATCTGACAAATGTATTATTTTGTGTTCACCTAATTTGTTTAAGGTTTCCACCTTTATATTTAAGTTATTTACCCACTCTGAGTTAATCTTGGTAGGGTATAAGATGTTGATCTTAGTCGAATTTCTCACATACTGTTTTCCAATTTTCCTAGCAGTTTTTGTCAAATAATGTGTTCTTGTCCCAAAAGCTAGGATCTTTGGGTCTATCAAACTCTATCTCGGTACTGTCATTTACTCCAAGCCTATTCTATCGATCCTCCCTTCTGTCTCTTAGCCAGGACCATATTGTTTTCATGACCACTGCATTATGGTACAGATATGGTACTGGTAGGCCCCCATCCTTCATATTTTTTTTATTAGTTCCCTTGATATTCTTGATCTTTTGATCTTTCAGATGAACTTTGTAATAATTTTTTTTTAATTCTATAAAAAGTGTTTTGGTAGTTTGATAGGTATAGCAATGAATAAGTAAATTAATTTAGGTAGGATTGTCATTTTTATTATATTAGCTCATTTTACCCATGAGCAATTGATGTTTTTCCAATTGTTTAGATCTAGTTTTATTTGTGTGATGTGTGTTTTGTAATTATGTTCATATAATTCCTGAATTTTTCTTGGCAAGATTTTCTTGGTAGATTTCCAGGTATTTTATCTTGTCTAGAGTAATTTTAAATGAAGTTTCTCTTTCTACCTCTTGTTGCTGGGTCTTGTTGGAATCATATATGAATGCTGATGATTTATATGGATTTATTTTGTAACCTGAAACTTTCCTAAAGTTCTTTAAAAAAAAAAACAACCTTTACCTTCCATCTTGGAATCAATAAGGCAGAAGAGTGGTAAGGGCTAGGCAATGGGGGTTAAGTGACACCCAGGGTCACACAGCTGGGAAGTGTCTGAGGCCAGATTTGAACCTAAAACCTCCCATCTCTAGGCCTGGATCTCAATACACTGAGCTACCCAGTTGCCCCTGTTAAAGTTATTTCTACTAGCTTTTTAGTTGATTTTCTTGGATTCTCTAGGCATATCATCATGTCGTCTGCAAAGAGTGATAGTTTAGTTTTCTCATTGCCTACTTTGATCCCTTCAATTTCTTTTTCTTCTCTAATTGTTACTGCTAGAATTTCTAGTACAATATTAAATAGTAGTGGTGATGGGCATCCCTGCTTCACTCCTGATCTTATTGGGAAGGCATCTAACTTATCCCCATTGCAGATGATACTTGCTGATGGTTTTTAATAAATACTGTTTATTATTTTTAGCAAAGACCCTTTTATTCCTATACTTTCTGGGGTTTTCAATCGGAATGAGTGTTGTATTTTGTCAGAGGCTTTTTCTGCATCTATTGAGATAATCATGTGATTTTTGTTGGTTTGCTTGTTGATATGGTCAATTATGTGGATGGTTTTCCTAATTTTGAACCATCCTTTCATTCCTGATATAAATCCCACCTGATCATAGTGAATAACCCTCGTGATGACTTGCTGGAATCTTTTTGCTAGTATCCTATTTAAGATTTTTGCATCTATCTTCATTAAGGATATTGGTCTATAGTTCTCATCCTCTTTTTTTGGTCTTCCTGGCTTGGGAATCAGTACTATATTTGTATCATAAAAATAATTTGGCCAGACATCTTCTTTGCCTATTTTGTCAAATAGTTTGTAGAATATTGGGATTAATTGATCCTTAAATACTTGATGGAATTCACTTGTGAATCTATCTGGCCCTGGGAATTTTTCTTAGGGGTTTCTTTGTTGTCTTGTTCAATTTCTTTTTCTGATATGTTATTATTTAAGTATTCTATTACCTCTTCTGTTAATCTAGGCAATTTATATTTTTGTATTCATCCATTTCACCTAGATTGCCATATTTATTTCCATATAGTTGGGCAAAATAGTTCTTAATAATTACCTTAATTTCCCCTTCATTAGAGGTGAGATCACCCTTTTCATCTCTGATATTTTTAATTTGGTTCTCTCCTTTCTTTTTCTTAATTAGATTGATCAATACTTTATCTATTTTACTTGTTCGGGTTTGTTTGTTTGTTTTCTAAAATACCAGCTCCTAGTCTTATTAATTAGTTCAATAGTTCTTTTACTTTCAATTTTATTAATTTCTCCTTTGATTTTTAGGATTTCTAAATTGGTCTTTATCTGAGGGTTTTTAGTTTGGTCTTTTTCTAGGTCTTTACTTGCATGCTCAATTCATTAATCCCATTTTTTCTCTTCTTTGTTAATATGGGCACTCAGTGATATAAATTTTCCCAAGTACTGCTTTTGCAGTATCCTGAAAATTTTGACATGTTTCCTTACTGTCAATCTCATCAATGAAATCATTATGTCTATGATTTGTTCTTTAACCAACCAATTTTGGAGAATCAGATTATTTAATTTCCAATTAATTTTTATTTGCCTCTCTATGTGCCCTTGCTAATTATAATTTTTATTGCATTATGATCTGAAAAAGTTGCATCTGTTATTTCTGCTTTTCTGAATTTTTTGCAATGTTTTTATACCTTAGTACATGTTCAATTTTTGTGAATGTATAGTGTGCTTCTGAAAAGGTGTATTCCTTTTTATCCCTATTAACTTTTCCCCATATGTCTATTAATTCTAATTTTTATAAGATTTCATTCATATCTCTTACTTCTTTCTTATTTTTTAATTTGATTTACCTTGATATGACAGAGGAAGGTTGAGGTCTCCCACTAGCATAGTTTTCTTATCTATTGCCTCTTAGATCTCCAATAGTTTCTCCCTTAAAGATCTGGATGCTATGCCATTTGGTGCATACATGTTGAGTACTAATATTTCTTCAGTGTCTATACTGCCTTTAATCAGGATGTAATTACCTTCCTTATCCCTTTTAATAACAGATCTATTTTTACTTTGGATTTGTCAGATATCATGATTGCAAATCCAGCCTTCTTTTTCTTGGTTGATGTCCAAATAAATTCATCTCCAGCCTCTTACCTTTACCCTGTGTGTGTCTATCTGCTTCATATGTGTTTCTTGTAGACAAGATATGGTAGGACTTTGGTTTTTAATCCACTCTGCTATCTGCTTCCATTTTATGGGTGAGTTCATCCCATTCACATTCAGAGTTGTGATTACCACCTGTGTATTCCCCATCATTTTGATTTCCTCTTTTAGTCCTGCCCTTTCTTCTTTCACTATTCCCTTCTACACCAATGTTTTGCTTTTAATCAGTCCCCCTTTTCCCCATCCTTATTTTACTTTCCTTCTCCACCCCCACTCCCTTCTTATTCCCCTCTTATTTCTCTTTAAGGACTATTAATCCCCTCCCCCCAACCTTTCCCTCCTTTTTTAATACTCCCCACCCCACTGCCTTCCTTCATTATTCCCTCTCAATTTTCCTGTATTGTAAGAGAGAATTCTATACCCTAGTACATTTGGCTATTCTTCTCTCTCAAAACTAATTTCCCTGCGAGTAAGGTTTAAGTATTATCTATTACCACTCTCTTTCTCTTACAATAGTATTCTTTCCACCACCCCCACCCATGTGCCTCTTTATGTGGTATAATTTATCCTATTTTTCTTCTTCCTTCAAGTTTCTCTCAGTACCATCCTCTTTTTTGTCTCCCTCCCAATTTTTTTAATGTCATCTTAAACAACTTAATATCATATCCTCTGCCTATGAATAATACTTCTATTATGATAATGAAAATATTTTGAAGAGTCACAGATATTGTTTTTCCATATAGGAATACAATCAATTTGACATTTCTGAAGCCCTTAAATTTTTTCTCTCTTTCTTGTTTACCTTTTTATGGTTCTCTTGAATTTTGTATTTGGACATTAAAATTTCCCTTTAGTTCTGATATTTTCTTTAGGAATGCTTGGAAATCTTCTATTTTGTTAAATGGCCATACTTTTCCCTATTAGTATATAATCAGTTTCGATGGGTAGGTGATTCTTGATGGTAGACCCAATTCTCTTGCCTCCCTTACTATCATATTCCAAGCCTTATGATCCTTTAGTGTGGAGACTGTCAAATCCTGTGTAATTCTGACTGGGGCTCCTTGATATCTGAATTTTCTCTTTCTAGCTGCTTTCAATATTTTCTCCTTGGCCTGGAAGCTCTTCAATTTAGCTAGAACATTCCTGGGGGTTGTCTTTTGGGGATTTAAGGTGTGTGTGATGCTCTATGGATTATTTCAATATATAATTTGCCCTCTTGTTCAAGAATATCAGGGAAGTTTTCTTAAATAGTTTCTTATAATACAATGTCAAGGCTTTTATTTTGTTCCAGACTTCCTGGTAGACCAATAATTTTCAAATTGTCTCTCCTGGATCTGTTTTACAGGTCAGTTGTCTTTTCAGTGAGATATTTCATATTGCCTTCTATTTTTTCATTCTTTTTTATTCTTGCTGTCTCATGAGATCATTAGCTACTACTTGCCCAATCCTAGTCTTTAAAGATTGATTTTCAGCTATGATCTTTCGATTTTTTTTGTTTTGGTTTATCCTGCTTTTCATCGTTTCCAGAAGGGCAATTCTGGCCTTATTTGCTTATTACTTCATTTGATTTCTATGCCTCTTTCTCCATATAGGAAATTTTGTCTTTTCAGCTGTTATTTTCTTTTTGTGTTACTTTCATTTCTTTTCCCCACTTTTCTTGGTTCTTTAACTCATTTTTGAGTTCCTTGAGAACTTGTGACCAATTTCCATTATTTTGGGTAAAGTTTGAATGTATTTGCTTCCTTTTCACTCTCTCTTGTTGCTTCTGCATTTTGCTCTTTTTCTGCATAGAAATTATCCAGAGTCAAGAGCTTTTTTTTTTTGCTGTTCCTTATTTCTTTTGCCATTAGTGGATTGGGATTCTTATGATTGCTTTCTTAGCTTCTGTCTTGCGGGGCTTTGCCTTGGTAGTATCTTCCATTCCCAGTCAGAAGCTTGAATGAGGACAGGCAAATCTGTGTTCTTTGTGTAGCACTCTTTAAAGCATTTTGCCTTGAGGCCATCTTTCCAGCTCCTGCTATCTCAGCTCTGACCAGCCTTGTTTCTGCCCAAGTTCCGTGCTCTGTTGCCCAGGCTCTAAGCTCTTCAGCCTCGAGTCTCAAGTCTTGCTGCCAAGGCCTTGAACTGCCCTCAGCCAGCCCCTGAGAATTTAGAGATTGCCCCTGCCTTCATTCTGACTTTGGTGCGGTAGGTAATGTAGCAGAGGGGTGATCAGTTTATGCCTTGATAAGTGTAGTTTTGCCTCCTTATAGCATGAGAAACCTCAAACACTGTCTACCTTTAAGGTTGTATCCAGTGGGAGAGCCCCTTTATTCATCTGATTTTGATTTCTGTCCTTTTGAGATGCTTTGTAATGATTGGTTTGGAGGAGATTCAGAAGGCTCCAGCTACTATGCTGCCATCTTAGCTTTGCCTCCAGATTATAGTAATCTTGTGTCTGGCAAAGATAAAGATCCAAATTTTTGAAATAAGAATTCACTATTTTTTAAAAATTGTTGAGAAAACTGGAAAACTGTTTGGTAGAAACTAGATATAGGCCAATTTCCTAAACCATTTACTAAGATAAGATCAAAATGGATATATGATCTAGGTATAAAAGTAGATATTATAATCAAATTAGAACAGAGAACATATTCCCCATCAGATTTATGAATAGATGAAGAATTTAGAAATAAACAGGTGATAAAAAGCATTGTGAAATGTAAAATGGATAATTTTGAATACCTTAAATTGAAAAGTTTTTTTACAAGTAAAATGAATGTAGCCAATATAGAAATAAAGCCATAAGTTGGGGGGAAATTATGCAGACAATTTTTCAGATAGAGGCCTCAACTAAAATATAGAAAACATTGTCAAATATTAAGGATACAATCCATTCCCTAACTGATAAAAGGTCATGAAATCTGAACTGACAATTTTTTGATAAAAAACAAAGTTGTTACATGTAATTATCTGAAAAAAATGTTCTGATTCATTATTGGTTAGAGAAATGCAAATCAAAAAACTCTCTGAGACATCATCTCATACCTCTCAGACTGGATAAAAGGATAAAATGACAAATTTTGGAGGGAATGTTTAAAAAAAAGCCACTAATACATTGTTGGTGAAACTGTACTGATCCAACCATTTTGAAGAGCACTCTGGAAATATACTCAAAGAATTATAAAGCTGTGTATACCTTTTAACACAATAATACCACTATTAGTTTATTTCTTAAGGTGATCAAGGGAAAAGAAAAAGAGACTATATATTCTAAAATATTTATAGCAGTTCTTTTTATGATGGCAAAGATTTAGAAATTAAAGGATTATTTGTCAGTTAAGGAATGGCTGAATATGTTGTAGTATAAGATTGCAGTAGAATACTATTATGTCATTGGTAATAACAAACAAAATGTTCACCAAAAAAAAAAAAAACCCTGGAAAGATTTATATAAAATGATACAAAGTGAAGTAAGCAGAATGAGAAAATTTTGTATAGTAATAACAACAGTGAGTGATGATCGAATGATTTAACTATGATCAAGACAAATATCTGGGACAATTTCAAGGGACTCATGACAAAAAAGGATAGATGTAGTTTGAATGCAGATTGAAATATATTATTCTTCACTTGATTTCCTCCATGAATTTTTCTCTACTGTAAGCAATATGTGTCTTGTTTAACAAAATGATGAACAAGAAAATTTTATGTTAAAAAATATGTACATCCTATATAATATTTTCTGCCTTCCTGGGGAGAAGAGAATGGTGGGAGAGAGAGGAAAAAGAACAAGATAGATAACTAACCTGAGAATTTGTTTCTCTTTGATAAGCATATTTTAAAACTTATTCTGTATTTTAATAAGTCATTTGTATTATTATAGTAATATAGTATGTTATATATTAAGTATATAGTTATATATTATTAAAAATTAAATGGTAACAAGGAAATTGGCTTTGACTCTTGTCAACACCAAAAGTCACTTCACACCCTTAAAATACCAGTAGTTAACTCTTCTTCACCGGAAATTCAGTCTTTTTTTATTGTTATAATCTTTATTGTGTATGAAATTATCTTCAACATGTTACATCCTGATCAAATTTGAGATAAGGCATTTTTAATCTATTTAAAGACCCATATGGCCCTTTATTATGTACAATATCTTTGACTAGAATCTAGCAAATATAGTACCTTTCATTGCAGGATTTCTTTGACCATAAAAGCAAAAACCAAAAAACCCTCAACTACAAATATCAGTATTAAATAAGACATTAACAAGATAATAAATATAGAACAACTTTGTCCATTTAAAACTGAGAAATAAATACTAAAGTTAGTGGCAAACAAAATAAAACAAAAGACATACATACACACACACACAATTCTAGAGGGCAAATTTTTCTGCTCAGAAATCATCCTCGATATTACGGCACAGTTGCAGACTTAAAACCATGCCAAAGATGATCAGAACAGCAATCCCTGTGCTGACAGCTCTAATGACGTGGAATTTACTGCTTAAGATTTCCTCAATAGCTCGTGGGCAAGACTTCATACTTAGTGATGAAAAAAAGTCTTTAACAGGACAGGTCTCTGTGATGAACACATCTAGAGCCCCAGTCAAACCACAACAATCCAGCGCCTTGTGGAGGGCTTTGAGGATGCTCTTGTAGGGGTTTTCTTTGACCCTCATCTTCATATAAACGTCCTTATAAAATGCCTGGACCTCACGAATCACCTTGTCTTTGTTGAAATAACCCCAGATGGCAATGACTATATTGATGGCAAAAAGCACCAAGAGGAAGGCAAAGAACACGCTCAACTTGCATTGGGACTCCTCCATGACTCCACAGCAGAGCAGGAAACTCATCAGCAACATAAGGACACCAGTCCCAATCATGATATAAACACGTGTGTAGAATTGAGAATTGTCTTCCTGGTCGAAGATGGTCCTCGTCCGAGTGTCGAATTTGAGCCATAGGCCAAAGGCGAAGATCGTCATTCCTGTGAGACAAAAGATGGCGTTAAATCCAAACAGTAGATATTTAATGCACCTGTTACCTCCATCGTCTTCGTCGGGCGTCATGGAGACTAGGCTGGACTAGATTTGGGTCCCCAGCGAGGGGAGCCCGGTGCACACAGGGACCGGATAGAACCCAACATGTAACTAAACTAAGGTAGGAGCCGCTACCGGGTGGCCTTAGGGCTGCACTTTTAAAAAGTGCCACTCCCTAAGGCCGTTCACTGGGGCTTTGTGCGCAGGTTCGAAGAAATTCCATGCCCCTGCCCCCACAGGCCCCTCCCCCCAGAAATTCAATCTTCATTCATTGCCTCTATATAAAATGGAGTCTCTTTTTCAATCCTCTTTCAGTGTATACTATATATTTCTGGTAAAGTCCACCCCTAGGTTTTGTGGGGAATGTTAAGCAAATACCTTTAAGAAAGCTAATTGAGTCTACTGACAGTTAATAGAAAGCTAGTCAGAGGGGGACTTTTGAGCAGTATTTTTAGAAGTATAATTCTACAGGGTTACCCCCTAAAACACTGAAAAGTACAAGTTGATCCTCTGGGGACCTGAACTTATGAATGTAAATGAGAGATGGAGAGAATAACCCCAGAGGAAGTACACTGTTGCATTCGTTGTTATGGATACATTTTTGTGAATATATATGTATCATCTTCCCACCTATACTTCCCACCTACAACTAAATTTTCCGAAGACAAGGATTGTCTTTTTTCCTTTCTCTGTTTTTCCCAGTGCCTAACAAAGTGGAATAGTTATAGTGTTTCATAAACGTTTGTTGACTAAGGAGGTGAACACAGCATATGTTCAAGGTCCCTGCCTTCTAGGACCTCACATTTCAAAGCACAGAATACATCTCATTAATTGTACTAGTGGCTACCAGAACTATGTACTAACTCTGTGTGTGTGTGTGTGTGTGTGTGTGTGTGTGTGTGTGTGTGTGTGCTTATATGTAGTTTTGCTATGGCAGTTTTGTTTTCCCTTTGTTTCTTTTTTTATGTGAACATATGGGGAATGACAATTGCTAGACAGGAGAAATTAAAGGAAATGAACTGACAGATGGGGAGCATGAGAAAAATGAAAACAGGAAAGAAATGAGGAAAGAAGGTGGTGGCTGGAAGGAAATGGAGGCTATTTAAGTCAGATATAGTACTACTTGTCTTTTCTAAGAATGTTAGAACTGGAAGGCACCTTACCGTTCATCCAAACCACACACTCCTTTATTTTGATGAGGAAGCTGAGACCCAGAGAAGCAAGTTAACAAACTCCCAACCCCATTCCCACACCAAGATCACATATCTAGTTAGTTGCATTGTCTGGACTAGAACTCAGTTCTAATTCTCAATTCAGTTCTTTATTTTCTATGCCATGCATTTTAGACCTTATAGTATTTTAATAAAGGAAGAAGCACTTCATGTATACCAGTATCTATAAATTCAACTAATCATCTCATAGAATTTTACTTTTTCACTGGTTCTTTCATCAGGGAAATGTATGATTCAACCAACTCCAAGTGAAATAGCAGAACAAGTCAGGCATATGATATGCTAAAACAAATACATACACAGAGTCAGTGACTGAATGAAGAAGTGGTCAAGCCAAGAAATGATTGCCCTAATGAGGAAGTGATAGAAGAAAGAGAATCAGATAGGAATAAAGAAGGCAAAAGCAAAGTTCTATACTTAAACCTGTCACTAACTACCTGTCTGAGTTTAGAGAAGCCACTTAACCTCTCCGGGCATCACATCAAGTCCACAAGCATTTATTGAGGATCTACTCTTTGTCAAGCTTTAGACATGCAAAGAAAGACAAAAAAATAAAAAATCCTTCCCCTCAAAGAGCCCATAGTGTAATAGAGGTGAAGATGTAGAAAAAACTGGAATCTCAGAGAGGAGGTCCAAAGATGAAAAAGGACTGGGAAAAGCTCTTGGAAGAAAGATGGGAATGAATATGCCAAATTTAAAGGAACCTAAGGAAGCCCAGAGGTGGAGATGAGAAAGGAAATATTTCTGGGTATGGAGGTTAGTAAATAAAAATGCCTCAATTTAGGAGATGTATTGTAACGAGTAAGGAACAGAAAGGAGCCACTATTATCACATCAGCTATCTGGAGGAGAAAACTACTGTAAGAAGACTGGAAAATAGATATTTTATTTCATCCTTGAGACAATGGAGAACTGATGGAATTTTTTGTATAGGTGAGTGACATGACCAGATCTGAACTTTGGGAACTTTTATAACTGAATGGATGACAGACTGGAATGGGAAGAAGACTAAGATAGAGACCAACTTCAAGCTATTTTAGTAGTCTAAACATAAGAAGATGTGGTCTATGCTACTGTGGTGGCATTATCAGAAGAAAATAAGAGATATTATGGAGATAAAAATGGTAGAACTTGGCAACTTATTGAATATAAGGAATGAGATAATAGAATAGTAGAGGATCATATATAGGTTGTGAGCCTGAGAGGATAGCAGTACCTTAAACAGTAATAATGAAATTGGGAAGAAGGGAGGAATCAGGAGAAAGATAATGAATTTAGTTTGGGACATATTAAGTAGAGACCTTCACTTTGATGTTCAAAATACAGTTGAAAATATAAGACAGAGGGCCAATAGAAAGGTTAGATTTAGGCAAGAAGATCTAAGAATCACCTTCATAGGAATAAAAATTGAGTCCATAGGAGCTGATAACATCATCAAATGAATAATGTAGAGGGAGATTAGGCCCTGGACAAACCTTTGGGGAGATTCACTGTTAATAGGCATCACCCAGATGAAGATTTAGTAAAGGAGATTGAGAAATAGTCAAATTTGTAGGAGTATAATCAGGAGAAAATAGTGTCACAAGCCTTAGAGAAAGAAGAAAGTCAGAAAGAAGTGTGATTAACAATGTTAAAGGGAGCAGAGTGGTTAAAAAGGATGAGGATAGTGACAATGTCATTAGATTTGTCAATTAGGAAACCATTGTGAAAAGAGCAATAACTGAGATCAGAAGCCTGACACCAGAGAGTTTGGAAGAGGATGAGAAGAAATGAATAATACATTTCATATACATTCAGGTCCTGATTAGTGCAAATAATGAATCCCCTAAAGTGACTTTATTATTTGAATTCACACCACATGTTTCCATTGAGCTGGAATCAATTATCATATTTTGAGTCATTATAACTTTGAATAGTGTGAACCCAAATATACATGTGACCCGTTTCAGGGGACTATTGTTATTCAGTCACTTTCAGTCATGTCCAACTTTTCATGACCCAATGTGTGGTTTTCTTGGGAAACACACTAGAGTATTTTGACATTACCTTCTCCAGCTCATTTTACTGACAAAGAAGCTGGCAGAGTTAAATGACTTGCTCAAGGTCACACAGTGTTTGAGACCAGATTTGAACTCAGAAAGATGAGTCTTCCTGACTTGTGACTGGGTTCTTGATCTACTATGCCCATTGATCTACTTAACTGCCCATTAGCTCCCTGGCCTCTTTTTACGAAGCTATTAATCATCTTTTCATAATTTTCTTCCCTTGCTCTCATGTCTTTACCTTTTTTTTTCCCCTCTAGCACTCTTGATTTTGAAAACCATTTTTGAACTCTTCTAAGAATTCATGTTGGACTTTTGTCCCAGCTTACATTTTCAACTGTCTTTTCATTTTATTTTTCCTTGGAAACTGCTTATAGCTGTTTTTACTTCATTCTCTTCCATCTTGATCTTCCATGTCACCACAGCAGCTTTTTAAGTCAGGTCCTTTTTTTTGCTGTTGACTCAAGTTTCTATGCTATTTCTTGATTTTGAACTTTGGGTGGAATGGGAGTTCCCTCTCTCAAATGTCAGACTTTTTTCACATTGTTGTTTCCAAAACTAGTTCTGGGAGTATGGGCATTTTTGGAGCTTACAAAGTGGTGTGATCAAGGAAAGGTATGGTCATTGTTCTCTTGGTCTGTATACTAGGTCTTACCCAGGAAGGACCACTGATCTCTTAGAATTACAATTGTAAGTTTAAAAATTAATGTACAATACCTCCAAGTGTTATATTTAATAAGATTTATTAATAATAACTTGAAGTAAAGGAAAATAAAAAGCTGGAGTAAAGAGGGAGCTAACCCAGCCACAGTGGAGAGAAGAGCCCCAAAAGGTGGGGTTATAGCCAATTTATAAACAAAAACGTGAGGACACAACATGGGAGAGAGAGGAAAAGAATTCTGGGAAATGAAGTCCAAGGGTTCAATATTTCTAATTACATACAATCAGAATTGCTCTTCAGGGTCCTTGCTCCCTTCAACTAGAAGTGATACCTTTCCTCAGTGTTCCTGATCCTTTGTTACAGAAAGTTGTTCTTTCTACCCTTGAACTATGTATGACACAGAAGTGGGTAGAAGTAATGGATTTCCTAAATAGCATCTAGTCTTGCATCTAGTGCTAGCAGAGGAGTCCCCTATAATCTCCTACTGGCCAAGTGCCAGGTCTCCTTACCTTCTTTGGCTTGAGAGCTCCCAAAGCTGCTGCTGCTGCTGTTGCTTCTACTATCACCAAGTACTACCACTGGGGTTTCATCCATGTGGGCTTCAGGCCAACTTCCACCACAACCACCACAAATCTCTCTTTCTGAACTTCTAAGTCGTCTTGGGTTGGAAGAATGTCTCTCTCTGATTTTTTTGTTGGCTCTGCCTCTCAAGGGCATTATTTTAAAGTTGGTTGGAGGGAAATATTGGGAAAACTCAGCTGACTATTTTTTCTACTCCACCATTTTTGTTCCAGTCCTAGAAGTAGGGTGTTTATTTATTTCGACCAATATCAATACATTTCATTATCTGATTTCATACAATGCCTCAAAACACTTCATAGTTCCTTCAGTGGATTCAATAGTTGTTCCCATATAGTTTATGCCTTAGATTGTTGGAATCATTCATTCAATAGAGGTATATAGGAATTCTTCAAATTTCATTAATACATAAGACTAATTAATTAATTCTAGAACTCAAAAATGTTCTCACCTGAAAAAGGTATCAAAGATATTAAAGTTTAGAGAACTTATTAATTACCTTAATTTAGTTTGAGTTATCACTCCTTTTACTTATAGAAATAACACGTATGTTGTGAGCATATTCTTTTAGAACCAGGCTTGCTACATCTCCCCTCAGAGATCCAAGATACCCTGAGGTGTTTGAGAGTGTCTTTCTCTTCTTTCATTGATTTAATCCTTTTCAAACTGTGTTCTCTCAGAGAAGCCAATTCCATTTAATCCTTTAATATTGATTGGATTTTACAAGGGACATTTACTTCATAGATATAGCAAGAAAAAATGTACAAACATTTTCTAAAATATTTCCAGGTCATCTTTCCTCTACACTACCTTGTCTCTCAGGGAATAAGCTTAAAACCTAACTCAGTTTCTACATAGCACTGGTCCTACCAAGTTCATATCCAAAGGCACCTTACTGGAAGGAAGAATTCAAATCCCTCTGAGTGGAACACCCAAAATTCCTATGGAACTAGAATCAAACTCAAACAGAAACAGATTCTACAGAAAAGGGAAAATAATGTTATATTGAATTGTATTTTATTTTTTAAAACACTTCCAATTACATTTTGATAATAAACACTTATTTTGATTATTTTATCATAAACTATGTATAACAAAAATATCCCAAATTACTTATTTTGAAAAGCTATTACATATAAAAATATAAGCTATTATCAAATCTTATAGTATTTGTAGCTATTTTTCTTTTGAAATATTGAAATATTTTAAAATAGTATTTATTTTTTAACATTTTAAAAATTGTTCCAAGTCTTTCCTCCTGCACTTACTGAGGAAGGTAAGAAATATATCAATTTACATTTATGAAATCATGAAAAACACATTTCCATATTAACCATGTCACAAAAAAAGCAAGGACAATGAAGTGAGAAAAAATTATACTTTAATTTGCAGTCAGAGTCCACCAGCTCTTTCTCTGGAGGTCAGTGATATTTTTCATCAAAAATTCTTTGGAACTATCTTTGATTATTATATTGGTCAGAGTAGCTGTCTTTCAGAGTTGATCAATATAACATTGCATTTGCTGTGTATAATCATCTGGTTCTGTTCATTTAATTTTGCATCATTTCATATAAGTCTTTCCAAATTTTTCTGGAATCACCTCCTCCATCATTTCTTTTTTAAAAAAATATTTTATTCCCACATTACATATAATAAAAGTTTTTAACATTTGAGTTTTTTAAATTTTGAGTCCTGAATTCTCTCTCTTCCTCCCTCTTCTCTTCACTGAGATTATAAGGAATCTTATATAGATGTTACATGTGCAATCATGCAAAACATTTTTTCCATGTTAATCCTTTTGTGGAAGAAAAGTTGAATAAAAATTGGAATTTTTGTGCCTTTTTTAGCAAGCTGTCATCCCTTTTTTCATTATTTTCCTGCATTATTCTTCTTCCCTTTTACAATTTTTCTTCTACTTCTTGTACTTGATTTTTAATTTTTTTTAACTCCTCTAGTAATTTTTTTTTTTGCTTGAGAGAAATGCATATTTTTCTTAGAGTCTTTGGATGCAGCAATATTGACTTTGTTGTTCTTCTTGTGAGTTTGTGTTTTGGTCTTACCTTTTACCAAAACAACTTTCCATGTTGTTTCTTTTTTTGTTGTTGGCTCGTTTCCCTGACTTTTTCTTGACTTTTAAATTAAAAAAAAAAATTACAGGTAGGCTCCATTCCTGTGGTGAAGGTGGCATTGTCCCAAGTTTCAGGACCTTCCTTCCTTCCTTCTTTCTTTCTCTTTTCTTTCTTTCTTTCTTTCTTTCTTTCTTTCTTTCTTTCTTTCTTTCTTTCTTTCTTTCTTTCTTTCTTTCTTTCTTTCTTTCTTTCTTTCTTTCTTTCTTTCTTTCTTTCTTTCTTTCTTTCTTTCTTTCTTTCTTTCTTTCTTTCTTTCTTTCTTTCTTTCTTCTTCTTCCTCTCTCTCCCTTTCTTTCTTCTTTCCTCTCTCTTTTTCTCTCTCTCTGTCTCTCTGTCTCTCTCTCTCTTTCTGTCTGTCTGTCTGTCTGTCTGTCTGTCTCTTTCTTTCTCTTCCCCAGGTCTGATCTCCACATGGATTTCCCTGTAATCCTCAGCCAGAGGTCCCAGTGGTGTCTTCAGCCAGAGTTCCACCAACACAGCCTCCTCCAAAGCCAAGGCAGGAATCTCAGCCACTCACCCAGCAAGCCAATGCAGGATCCAGGGAAAAGTTCTCCTCCAAGCCAAGGAAGGGATCTCAGCCACTCACTCCAAATGCCAGGAAGGGAATGAATCTCTGGAACCAATCTCTCCAGAAGCCAGGAAAGGAATGAATGTTAGACCATGCTGGTCTCTTCTTTTAGTCTTCTTTTTTTCATGTCACTTCCTATCATTCCCCCTTCTTCACAGAAACCAATGGCAGTGTTTCAATTTGCCTAGCACTGCCTAAAGGGAGGGGGAAGTAGCCTTTGGAGGTGTGAGCTTACTCTGAACTCTCTTATGTAGTGGTAAATAGGGGTACTTTAAGTCCTTGATTTGGTTAGCTAAAAATAGGCAAGGGGAGATTTAATTCTATCTTCACATGTTTTTTAAAGATTTCTTCAGAGAATTTTTGTGCCTCTTTCCCCAATAGACCAATTCAATTTTAAGTTGCTTTATTTAGTATTTTTGTGCCTCTTTTTATAGAGATGTTAATTCTCTTTTCATAATTTTCTTGCATTACTCTTATTTCTTTTCCCATTTTTTCCTCTACCACTCTCATCTCTTTCTTTAACTCCTTGAAGAATTCTTGTTGGTTCTTGTCCAATGAGCATTTTTTCCTTTAGGATATGCTTATATGCTGTTTTAACTTTGTCTTCTTGTGAGTTTGTTTTATCATCTTCCCAACTGCTATAGTAAATTTTTATGGTTAAGTTATTTTTTTTTATTGTATACTTATTTTCTAGCCTATTTCTTTACTTTGAACTTTTTGTTAAAGTTGGTATCTGCTCACCATGGGGAGAGAAAAGCACTATCTCAATCTTCAGGCTTCCTTGCCCTACAAGTTTTGGGTGCTTCCAAGGTAGTTTGAAGAAAAAAAAAATTATGGGCACTGGTCTTCATTCTAGTATTTACCCAAGAAGGACCCCTGATTTCAGATAGTTGCAAGTGCTAGGGCTACCTCTGCCTTGGAACTTCAAACAATGTCTCTTCTCCTTTTTGACTAACCAGAAGCTTTTCTCTCTACTTGTGTCCTAGAACTGCATGGGAGCAATGCAGTAGGACTTGCATCCAGTGACAGCTCAAGGCTTCTGGTAATCTATTTCTGACCAGTTATCTGACCCAATTACCATCTCTGGGATGAGAGTTCCTAAAGATCCTGCTATCACTGTTGCATCTTCCTCCAAAGCCAACAGCTGGTGCTACCACAATGTTTGCTCTAGGTTGGCCCCAATTCAGTGTCACAGATATCTCCTGATGACTTCCTAAGTTAACATTGCTGCTCCAGAATTTTATTTAAGGCATTAAATTCATTTGGAGAGGAATGTTAGGTGAATTCAACTGGGATGTTGCCTCTACTACACTATCTTGGCCCTGTGTTTTTGTCTCAATTATGTTTCAGTCTGGTTCAAATATACTCTTTCCAGGAATTTGACCCATCTATTCTAGAAGATTATTCCTTGCTCCCCAGGCCATGACCTAACTTGGACTTTGACTTCAGGTTTCCTGTGGTTTGTTCTATTGACCTTTCAAAACTCTAAAGACTGGATTCACTATTTTTACCAGATGCCTTGAATGAAAGAGTCACCAAGGTCCCTCAGAATCAAATAAGACAAAGAGACAGTCAAGAAAGCTTATGGACCTCTTTGAATGTCTCCATAGCCAATCAAAAAGTTTCCTATTTAATATCTACTTAGCTGACTAGATCTAATTATAGAATGTCTATGTATTCTTCACAATGTTTTTCTCCATTTCACTTCCCTTCAGCATCATCACAATTTTCCCAGAAGCAATTCCCTAGCATCTACCAACTAGAGAAAAGCCATCTGTTAGTTAGAATCTTCCATGTGGAGCCTCCATCTGAGGAACTCTGCATTTGTGGCAAACTCATTACAAAAGGATTGTATAGAATCCATATACATGATATGCTATGGCATTCATTTGAAAATTATGCAATTAGAACTCCACTGGAATATTTCTACAGTACCATTTGCTATGTAGTACTATTCAGGATAAGGTGTAATTATCTTGGACCCCATTCAAGGGAAGTTAATTACTCAAGTACCAAAAAGCATTTTACACTTTAAAACATTACAGAAAGTCTCTAAAATCTCTACATAGGCCAACTGCAGAACAGAATGTGAATATGATAACCCTATCTGAAAATACTATTTTTAAGAAAATACCTTGCTTATTATATCAATATTCTTCCTCTGGGATATACTGAGAGTATCAGATTCAGAGATGGTTTTAGAGTCCAGAAGACCTGGACTCAAGTCTTATCTCTGATAAATATTGACTGTGTGCCCCTGAGCAACTCACTTAACCCTCTCACTACCTCACTGTAAAAGAATAAAAATGACACAGAAAATGCCAGACTACAATGGTAACAAAATTTCCTTATCTGGGAGTTTTTGATATCAAAAACGTCACTGCCCTAGACCTTAGACCGGTACCTCATTTAAAACTACATCAATATAGAAGTGAGATTTTAGAGAAACAATAAATCAGGCAACTAATTCAGATTTCCTAATAAAAGCTTTAAATTTGAGGAATCTTCAGGTTAAGTTAAATCACGTGTCATAGAAGAAACCTTCTCATGCAATGTTTTAGTAGTTAGCCATGAGAAATACTTACAGAAAAGGAGTAGGGCAGGTGAAATTCTGAATGAGAAGCTTTACCCTTACATATCAGGGGAAAAGGAATGAAAGAAAAGAAATTACCAAGTTTCTGTCACCCTTGATACGTGATGGATTGGGGAGAAAAACAGTATTGCTCTGAAATTCAGAAAATTTGAATTCTGGCTCTGATACTGGATTCATGAGAATAGAAATATCCCATCCTCTCTGAGTCTCAGCCTCCTAATCTGTAAATGCCAAATGATGAAGAAAAATATATTAATTCTGTACTCTGTGCTTTAGGTACAAGTCTGACAAATGATCGTTCGTTGTTTAATGTTATTCTAAATCCAAGTATTGCTAGTTAATAGAGAGGTCTGAACTCACTGAGTCTCCCTGTACACATGTCTACCTACCTGAGATAATGTGAGGTAACAGTTAAAGGAACCCTGAACAAAGAAAATGTCTTGCTCTGTTAAAATGTAGACTTGTGTTAATATTCCATTACAATAGTCACTTAATTTTCAACTAGAATTACTCAATTACTTCTTGGACCACTCTTTTCAAAGACTGAAAGGCTGTCCTTCTTGTGATCAATATCATAATCTCCTATGAATGGAGAAGGTGGCAAAATCCTTACATGGGTCATAGCTTCTGCATGTAGAAAAAGAAAATGATCATAACTAAGTAAGGGTTAAATTTATTACCAATGCATAAGTAAAACCTGGTTTGATTCAATAGGCTTCAGCTCCCAGGAGGCATGTATGAATGGGTTAAATGTCCCAGAACCAAGCCCTTCCCACCATCAACTGTTTTTATGCTATGCGCCATAGCATAACATAGCATAGCATTAAGGGTTGTTTTCCTAGATCCTTACACCTGTGAAGATGAGATTAACTCTCCCCTATTTATTCTTTAGATTTTAGCCACTAGGAATGTATACACCCCACTTAATCCTTAAGTAGTGGGGGGGAGGTCTATGACCCACGTGTGCTAGCAAGTGACAAATCAAAAACAACTGACTGCCCCTTAGGCAGTCCAAAGCAAAAGCCTCCATTGGTACATGGAAAAGTGAACCAAAGACACAGGAAGTGGTGCAAAGAACTGTCTTTTAAATATGGTGGTAACTTCCTGTGAAAGGGGGTCTTCACCTTTGAACTTGGTCTTGGTGGACCTAGGGCAGTGATGGGCAACCTTTTGAGCTTGGTGTGTCAAAATTCGCCAAAAACCCAAGCATAACTTGGGTGGTGTGTCACTTTGAGAAAAAAAACAAACTCATAATTTCATGATATTTATAGTTTAAATAACAAAAATATATAATTGTAATATATCACTTATCTTAGTGCATGGCACCCCACACAAGTTAAATAATATCAAGACCAACAAAAGAAACCTAATGACAGATAAACAGAGAAATCACTAAGCAGGTTGGTTTTTGGTTTATTAAATACAGTTATATATTACAATTATACATTCTTGAAGCAAATTTAATTTATATTTTTATGGTAACTATATATGTTACTGATTCATGTTTTAGTCTTTGTCAATCTGTTCTTATTAATCTTTTGTGTATTAGTATTTCTTATATGGGGGAAAGGGAATATATAACCACATGATATATAGTCAATATTATACATGTATTAGCTTTCTGGGGTGTATGGGGTGTTCAGAGAGGGGTAGTATCTCTGGTATGGAGGGCTCCTAGGGCAGCTCTCCAGTCTCTGACACCCACATGACACCCAGCTCTCACTTGTGGCTCCCAGTAGCTGCTAGCATGCGGCAGCGGCCACACCTCGGGCAACCGCTTTGACAGGCCAGCTAAACCTCGTGATGGTAGCCATCTGGTCGTCGACCCCTGGTGAACCAGGGCTTTGCTCACCCAGCATGTGAAGACTGCTTCAACCGAACAGGCGGAAGAAACCAACAAGATGGTTCAACGGCTGAGAGGGCGACGCAGCAAGGCACTGTGGAGTGCTTAGGGCGCTTTGGAGCACAAAGGACAACACAGCCATCCAATGCAGCTGAGGAAGTCTCCAGGTGTAACGACTTTTCGTGCCACTGGGCCCAGGCTTCCAACGTCGAGAGAGTGGGACTGTCTCTGTCTACTTCTCCTTCATGCACAAGTGTTTTTGTGCACACTCATCTATCTTAACCCCACCCACCTTAGATGAAAAAGCACAAAGACAATCGTCATTCTTGGTTACTGAGAGACTACTACCATTAGCTTTCTACTTCTTCTTTTGGCAACACTTGACACATGAGCCAGATTTAAGCTTTAAGTTTAATTTTTTTCCAAGGCCCTATTGTAGGGTCACAAAAACCAAGGAGCTTGAGAAAAACTGCCTTACTCTTCTTGTCAAAGATAGGCTTCCCCAGAAATGGGCACAGGCCTAATACATGGCTCTAGAGATATGGGTGGAGGTCCTTCACCTCCACTGGACTCAGAAAATGTCTGTTATTATACAATTGTCTGCCACATGGCACATTCATTGGAGAAATGGAAGGAACATCACAATTTCAGACAATTACTGAATATCATAACTCCATGAGGATTGAAATGTTGGCTCTCAAGAGGGTAGGGTTTAATTTTATGGAATATAAAGCACATCAGGAACTTGCATGGAATTCATTTAATACACATTATTTGAACTATGAATTTGGTTAATACTGTTTAATTCACTGCTTACTTGAAACTTTTTTTTAATCTTTTGGAACTACTCCCAGAAACTGTCATAATATATATCATGGAAAAATGAGAAATAAAACTAAGAATGCAGCTGTAGAAATAGAAAGCAAGATTGCAAGAACCAGTGCTCAGCAATGAAAAGTAGTTTTCTCGTAAAGTCCAGCCTCCTGCATATATCACTTGGTAGGAGAGGTCACAGCATGTGAACAGCATTCTTTCATTACAATGTCCAAGGATAGCCCAATATATATAAGCAGAATACTCTTTAAAGGGGTCATTCGAGGGTTATTTCAAGGTGTTGCTGAATCCTCTAATATTTCACACATGTATTAAGCACTGCCTATGTGTCAAGCACTGTGTTAAGTGCTTTACAAACATTCTCTCTCTTGATCCTAAGGATTGAAAAGAAAGGATTTATTCTGAGTCCATTGGTCTTCTGCTTGATTTTGTCAGATACGACCAACCTATCCTAATCAAAATAGATTCTAGCCATTACTTCCTGGTGGGCTGGAGACCTGAAGAGTACCACTTCTGACCTTCTTAGGAGAGTTTGCCTTGTGTAGGCAAGTTCTCTGTAAAACAGGCAAACATGCTTTTGGCATTTGAGCTACATGACCAGTCCACTGGAGTTGTGCTCTTTGCAGTAGAGTTTGAATGCTTGGCAGAGCACCCTAGTGTCCAGTACCTTCTCTTGCCTGGTGATCTTCAGAATTTTCCTAAGGCAATTCAAATGCAAGTGGTTCAACTTTCTGGCATGGGGTTGGTAGGCTGTCCAGGTTGCCCAGGCATAGAACAATGAAGTTAGCACAATGAGCTCTATAGACCTTCAGTTTTGAATGTAACCTAATATCTCTCCTATCCCACACTTTATATCAGAGCCTCTCAAATGGTCTGGCAGTGCATGTGTCAACCTCATCATCTTTGTACATCCCTGGAAAGTATATTGCCAAGGTAAGTGAACTTATCCACAGCATTCAGAATTTCTCCATTTACTGTAATGATGGTTCCATGTAGAGATGATGTGGTGCTGCCTGGTAGAGAACCTATTTTCTTGGTCTTGGTTGAAAGGCCAAAACTGCACGAGCAACAGGGAATAAATTCATACTCTCTTGCATCTCAGCCTCAGAAGTTGCATTGAAGACACAGTTCTCTGTGTCAACAAAAATCTCACATCAACTTGCAGATGATTGTGAATGGATATAGATCCACAGGGAATGATAGGCCCAGGATCACTATTCTAGAAGACCAGTGTGTGAGAGGAGGTGACTCAACTGCTAATTAGCTTTTACCCTGGGACAGATATGCCAATGACTAAGCCATCCTGATTAAATGAATGAATGAAAATTAATAGAATTGTTGAACTGAGGGGACTGAATGTCTCTGAAATAGGAATTTATTAAGCATTATGTACAGAGCACTGTTATAAACATTGAAGAAAGAAATAGGAAAGTAAGATAGCTCTTGCTCTCAAAGAGTTCACATTTTAATGGGGGAGGAAATACATATGGGTTTTCATTTTCTTTCCTAAAGTTAAACTTTTGATCTGAGAAAACATTTTTAATATAATATTTTACTTCATTAAATTGAAATTTGTCTTTGGATCCTATAGGATATCATAATAATATAGATTAGCAATATACTGATTTATATGGATAAATGATAATAAAAGTGAACATGCATTTATTTATTGTTTTTCTGGATCCACTGATCAAGACATTATTTCATAGACATAATCCTTAGGCCTAAGAGAGAGAGGGAACAAATAAAAAGAGGCACTACTTCCTCTCTTAGGTAGAGCTACACAAGGGAAAGGGAGAGATTTGATAAAGGTCCAAAGCTGAGAGATAAGAAGGAAATCCCTTTCAGTCTCTGGTTCCTGGCTTCTTCCCTTGATAGATATTATCCTGGTCTCCTTAGCACATTAGATGAATAAGATATTCAGTTTCTCCTGGATTAATCAGATCTATTTATTCTTTGTAGTATTTAGGAATGGTAGGGTTTAGGGTAGAGGAAAATTAGGAATCCCTAATTACTATTTTAACCTAAATTCCCCTCAGGGGTTTGAAGGCTCAGGTCTGGGGACCTGAGTCCCTGGTGAGATTGTGGAGTCAGGTTATTGGATTTTCCTGATATAGAGGGATGTAAAGTTGTATGAGAGGGCAATTAAAAATCTTCTTGGGTGGATAGTCTCTTCTCTTCTCCAAAGGGAAAAAGTCTCTATCCACTACTGAGGAATGGATGGCTAATCTGATTTTCTTCAAATAGATGAGGGATCACCACAGGTTGAGCTCAGCAAGATGATCCTCTCTTTTCAAGTTCAAAAGAGAGGAACCCTCTCTCTAACTGCTGAACTCCTTTTCTTGAGTACAGGTCCCAGCCCTATCCCCCGTTGACATCAGAATTCTATCCTCTTTCTTCCTGGTGTTTTTTGCAAACCAAGTGTCCTTGCAGTGCAGTCTGTAATTTTCTCATCCACAGAAGGAATAGTGATACCACTGTTATATCCCTAGGATCCAGTACAGTGCCTTACATTTAGTAGATAATTACTCATGATTTGTTGAAATTGTTGAACTGAGGGAATTGAATGTCTCCTAACTAGAAGCAGGGACTGAATGAAATCAGCTCTTGAGGTCATTTTGAAATGTAAGGCTATAAGATATTAATGGATATTTTCATAGAAAAGAAGAGAAAGGACTCTTCCAGGGGTGGAGCCAAGATGGTGGAAACCAGAGTAGCTCTGAGTCACCACAAGAATCCTCTCTAGCCAATTTTAAAATATCGCCACAAAATGAAGACAGGAGTGAAAGAACCAACAATGAGACAGGGTGAAACAACTTTTAAGAAAAGAAGAACCCAAAAGGTAGGCAGAGAACATCTGGGGCACTGGGGTGAGAGGGGACCAGAGCCAGTAAGAGGCTGTAGCAAGAAGTGAAGAGCAAGCTACACATTCCCAACCCACATCTGCTGTCACAGGTTTGAACCTAATCCCAAGCCAACATTCAGATCCTGAGATCCTGCCTGGGCAAATAGTGGAACAAGCCAACCCACACCCCTTGAAATTTTGAACTGGTGGAGAAGTCTGGAGTCCCAGCTCAGGGCAATCTGGGCTGAAGTGGGCTGATACATATGGACCCAGAGCAAAGCCAGAAATCCCAATCTGGGATTGGGATGAGGATATATTTTACAATTTGGGCTGGCTGATAGTATTAAGGGGTTGGGGTGGCAGATCTTTTTGGCTAAAGCTCAGGGAAGAGCTCCAGGACAGGGCAATCAAAGGTGTGCTCAATTAGAACAAGTACACAGTAAGACCAAAAACACCTAAGCCTGGGGCTACAATTTAAGTAGTTCCTGACTTGATCAAAATCAAAGTAAGACCAAAAGCTTACAATCAACTCTAAGGCAAGTCTTTGAGTTATCAGGATCTGAAGGGTCAATTGAATCAGCAAGGGGAGGGAGTTTTCAGAGCTCCTAGCCCTCAGACCATCACATCATCCTCCAAGAACTGAAACTGGTAAAAACTTAGAAAATAAGCTGACAATGGCATCAATAAAGGACTTAAGTTTAAGAGGGTACTCCCAACTTCCTGGAAAACAGAGCCTACCTATAATTAAATAGGGAAAATGAACAAACAACAACAAAAAAGCACCTAACTAAAGACTCTTATGGAGTATTCCTCTTATGGAGACAAAGAGCAAGATACAGACATAGAAAAGCAAAGCAAACACATACACACAAGTCCAAAAGAAAAATATGGGTTAGACATGGATTCTGGAAGAGCTCAAAAAAGACTTTAAAAACCAATTAAGAAAGGCAGAGGAAAAGTGGAGAAGAGAAAGGAAAGATGCAAGAAGAAATGGGCCAAATGAAAAAGGAGAACCAAAAATGGACAGAAGAAAATTAGGTCTTAAAAATTAGAATTGACTCTCTAGAAAATAATGATTTCATGAGAAATCAAGTAACAATGAAGTAGAATCATAGGAATGAAAAAAAACAGAGGAAAACATGAAATATCTTCTTGAAAAAACAACTGACCAAGAAAATAGATCTAAGAAGGACAATTTGAAAATTATTAGACTACCTGAAAGTTGTGATCAAGGAAAAATATCTTGTACATCATATTACAAGAAAATATCAAAGAAAACTACCCAGATATCCTAAAACAAGGAACTAAAATTGAAATTGAAAGAATTCACAGATTACCTCCAGAAAGAAATCTTCAAATGACAACTTCCAGGAATATAATAGCTAAATTCAAGAACCACCAAGCCAAGGAGGAAATACTTCAAACTGCCAGAAAGAAACAATTCAAATACCCTGGAGATACAATCAGTATCACACAGGACCTAGCAGCTTCTACATTAAAGGATCAAAAGACATGGAATATGATATTTAGGTTTATGACTGAGAGTCACCTAGCCAGTAAAACTGAGTATATTTTTTCAGGGGGAAAAATGGACATTCAATGAGATATAAGATTTCCAAACATTCCTAAGGAATAAGCCAGGTCTAAACAAAAAATTTGAAGTCCAAATGTGAGACACAAGAGAAGCCCAAAAAGATAAATAAGAAAGAGAAAATTGATGGGACTCATTAATGTCAAAATATTTATATGTCTATATGGAAAGAGGATATCTATAATTCTCAAAAATTACTCTTAGTAGCAGAGGAAATAGAAGGAATTTACTCAGAGGGTGAGGGAAAGCTGATTATGATGATATGATGTGTATATAAATGTAATGGTATGATATGTGTGCATATGAATGATGTTTCAAGAGGTGAAAGAGAGGGTTGCCTTAGAGAAAAGGAAAGGGATAGATAGAATGGGGTAAATTATATAACATAAAGAGGTGTGAAAAATCATTATATAGAGAGGAAGATAAGGGTGGTAATGGGCAACGCTTAAACTTTATTTAACTGGCTCAGAGAGGGAAAAACAAAAATACTCAGTGGGATGTAGAAGTCTATCTTACCCTAATCAGTGGGCTATAGAATTCTATCTTACCCTACAGAGAAGTAGAAGGGGAAGAAGAAAAGAGAAAGGGGAGGTAATTGGAAGGATGGACATGTGGAGGTGGTGATAAAAAGCAAAATACTGGTGAGTAAAAGGGAATAGAGCAAGATCTAAAAAGGATAATATGATTTGAGGTTTTGGTTTTAAAAGATTACTCTATTGCAAAAATGAATAATATGGAAATAGGTATAAGTAATAGCATTTGTATAACCCAGTGGAAGTGTTTATTAGATCCAGGAGTGGGGAGGGCACAAGGGAGGTGTAAACCTCAAATTTCCTTAGACTTATAATTGTTGAAAATTTCACCATTGGGATATTTCATATGTGGAAAATTTCTTACTGATAGTCTATTGGAATGGGAACCCCATTGGCATGGGAGGTTCCTTCTCTTCCCTTCTTAAGATTACTTTAGGACAGAAACCCTTTGCTGAACAATGGAAAGGACTTTGACCTATGCTTAAGCATAGAACAGGAATTTCTTTGAGTCTTGATTGATTTTAGAATTGATACAATGGAGATACTTGGAATAAATCTCCACCCTATTCAGTCCTAATAGGATTGAGTAAGGGCTGCAGCCTAGATCAAAATTTAATTATTCCAATCTCTACCATACTCAAGTTAACAGGATTTAGAAAGGGCTGTAACAAAGGAGTAAAGATTTAATCATTTGAAAAATATGACCTTCAACAGACATGTGCAAAAGCCAGAAACCTCTGGGCGGTCCTGGGTTAAGCGAGAGCCTCCATTGACAGGGAAATTGATGAAGAGTGATTGGTAGATGTGAGGACTGAGGGGAGGCAACTTGGATGGTTTCCTTAAAGATAGGAGGGTCTGGAGACTGAGGGAGGATTGAGTTTTTGGTCGGTGTGGTTCCTGGGCTCTGAGGAAGCTTGCTCTGAAGGAAGCTGAAGGTGGGGGCCTCTGAGACTGTTTCTCCATTTTGGACACGTGAGTGAAAGGGACTGATCTCTTTTCTTTGCCCCAGCTATCTAAGGGCTTGGGCCTTTTGGCCCAGCCTAAACAGAAGGGGTATTTAAGCCCTATTCCCTTCTCTCCCCTTTCTCTCTCTATATATATCTCTAATTCCTTTCTTGCTCCTATTGTAATTAAACTCCAAAAAAAGGCTGACGGCTGACTTGAGTTTTTCATTTAGGAATTACATAGCTGATTCCTTGGCGACCTTAATTTAATATATATCAGTCTTTTAAAGTGATTCCCTTGTAACAGAGGGAAAGAAAATGAAATATGGAAATATGGAAAAATATTTTTAAAAGAAAAAAGAAAAATTCTGAGCTCTGCTAGCTGTTTGTGACCTAAATACATTTTTTTTCTATCTCAACAAAGTATTTGTTCTTGGAACCCAAACTAAAAACAACAGCAGTAACAATATGAAAGTCATGTCCATAAAAAGTATGAGAGAAAATAGTAATTAGATTCAGTAATTATCTATTTGAATTTTTCTTGAGAAAAACAGAATGATCATCACTAAACACAGAAAAGTCCTCTACAAAAGATAGTAGGATCCAAAAATACAAGACTAGAAAGAATCTGGAGAGGTTACTTAACTCGTTCCTAATTCTGTGCCTGAGATCTTCAAAATAGCTGCTTTTCTCATAATTTGGCCACATTTCCCTAACATCAAAGTAGTAATAATATTTGTCATTGTTATTAATAGTAATTACTTAAAGCCTATGATGATAATAACGTACATTTATTTAACACTTTCTTACACAAATATTCAATAGAATGTGCCTATTTCTACTAAATGCTGACCCTGAGCAAGTAGAAGAAATAGGGATGATTTTTAGCCTGGGGGTCTCTCTCTCTCTTCTTTTCTCTCTCCCTCCCTCCCTCCTTCTCTCCCTCTCTTCCTCTCTCTCTCCCTCTCTCTCTCCCTCTCCCTCTCCCTCTCCCTTTCTCTCTCCCTTTCCCTCTCCCTCTCCCTCTCCCTCGCTCTCCTCCAGTGTACTCTCCCTGAGGTCTGCAATAGCTCTAGGAAGCTTTTCTATTGCTTTCCCATCAGACAGATCTCATCCTTTCCCTTCCTTAAATCAATCCCCCATATTCACTTATCACTGGAAGCCCATTCTGAATATCTGCAGGACTTCTGAAGATATCTAAAATATATTACACATTAGTCTCCAACCAATGATTTTACCTTAGTCTTTGACAGACCCTAACATTAACAAAGAGTTTGAAAAGCATTAGTAAGGAGAGAGACAGTTATTTAAGAAAAGTTATGCAAATCATGTAGTTGTTAAAATTTGTTTCTTTTAGTGAATAACTCGGGTATTTTGGGCAACAGGCTGGCAGTTCAACTCAAAGATGTTATCTCTTTCTTACTCTTCATGTTGCCATTTTCTCTCTCTGGAATATATGTGTTTTCCTTACCACATGTTTTTGTCTAATCTTTTCATTCATTCATTCAGGTAGACGTGGAAAAGTAGCAGACGAGATGCCAGTGATTTTTAAAAAGTGGTAGTTCTGTCTTTCTCTTATAGTTTGACAATCCAAGCCTAAATGCCATGACCAAAAATCAAAGGCCAACTATACAAATGAAAGAGCCTCGATATGACATTTCATGAAATCATAAAGAAAGTAACCCAGATATTTTAGAACCTAAGTAGAAATAGGAATAAACTCCTGGTCATACCTCCTCTCAAAGAAATCCCTAAACAAAATCCCCAGCAACATTATAGCCAAATCCAGAACTTCTAGGTAAAGAAAAACTACTATAAGCATTCAGAAAGAAATCATTCAATTACTGAGAAGGTACAGACAAGGTCACCTAAGATTTAGCAGTTGATCCTATACAGAAGCAGAATGCTTGGAACATGCGTTCCAAAAGGCAAAAGATATAAGCTTAACACCAAGAATAACTTACCCAGTAAAGCAGTATAATCTGATAGGGGAGCAAATGGATCTCTAATAAAATAAAGGATATTCAAACATTCTTGATGAAAAGACCAGAACTGCACAGAAACTTTGAAATATAAATATTGCAGGCTAGAGAAACATAAAAATGTAAATATAAATGAATAATCATAAACAACTAAACAAAGGTGTTTATATTCTATTAGAGGGACATAATACAATGTCTCCTCAGAACTCTATCATAGGTTATGGAAGAAGTCTAATAAGACTCAGGATCTTGGGAATGCCTTTATTATATTGTAATGACCTTAAAAGAAGAAAAGAAAGGAAGGGAGAAAGGAGTACACAAAATGAGGAGGAAATTATCTCATATAATTTATTTGCAATTGAAGACCATTCAAACAAGGAGGGCTGGGGTGGAGAGAAGAAGAGGGAACTCTTGAACCTCACTTTCATTTGAACAAGTAAAATGATGAACGAATACGAAATTGTGTGCAAAAAAAAAATCACTCAACAGGGAAATAGGAGAGAAAGCGGAAAAGAGAAAGAGTAAGGGAAAGGATTAATCCTAAATAAAATGAATTCAGCTATGGAGTATAAGTCCTGAAGATATTTTTAAAAGAAATTTTTAAAAAGGATAGAAATCCATCATTGAACTCTGGGCCAGGAAAAGAGAAGCTCAGGGGAACCGAAGTCGATTAGTCAAATTGCATCAAACTTAGAGAAGGCACTGAGCACACACCTCTTACCACATTCTAGTGTACAAAGAATAGGGCCATTTCAGGAATTGATTTTGTTTTTCTTTCTTTTTCAGTCAGTGGGGTGGTAGGGTGAGAAGAAAAGGTAAATTTTTGTCAAATTAAAACAAATTAAGTTGTTGTTTTTTAAACCCTTACCTTCCATCTTGGAGTCAATACTGTGTATTGGCTCCAAGGCAGAAGAGTGGCAAGGGCGAGGCAATGGGGGTCAAGTGACTTGCCCAGGGTCACACAGCTGGGAATTGTCTGAGTCCAGATTTTAACCTAGGACCTCCCATCTCTAGGGCTGGCTCTCAATCCATTGAGCTACCCAGCTGCCCCCAATTAAGTTGTTTTTTAAAAGAGATTGTATGCAAATTGAATGCAGCTACTATTATAAGGAAACAGTTAAATGGAAAGATCAGTGAAGCAAATTTCTCTGTTAAAGGTCTCATTTCTAAGACATATAAGGAAATGATTAAAATTTATAGCAATAAGGCAAATTCCCCCAATTCATGTATCATAAGATATGAACAGGTGGTTTTCAAAGTACTAAATCAAAGCTATCAAACACTAAATTAAAAAAATAAAAGTGCTCCAAACCACTGATCATTAGAGAAATGAAAACTGAGGCAACTATAGTTGAATATCACACTCCTTAGATCAGCAATACTGACAAAAGGACGGTAACAAATATTGAAGAGACCAGGAAAGAAAACACATTAATTCATTTCTTAGAGCTTTGAATTTGTCTAGTTGTTCTGAAAAGCAATTTGAAAGCATGTCCCTAAAGTTACTGAACTGTACATGTCTTATAACACAGACATGTAACATAGACATGCAAAAAGGGAAATGGCATATATATACAAAAACATTTACAGTCATTCTTTTTGTAATGGTAAAGAAATAGAAAATTAGGGAGTTTTTAGGTAACCACCAATAGGAAAAAAGATAAGCAAAATACATGAATGTAACAGAACATCCTACTATAAAAAATGGCAAAATAGATAGTTTCAGAGTGGCCTAGGAAGTCTTGTATAAACTGATACAGGTTGAAGTGACTTGAACAAAAGCATAATTTATACAATAATAATATTTCAAAGACAAACAACTTTAAAAGACTTAAGAACTTTAATTAATATAATGGCCAATTATGGTTTCAGAAGACCAATGATGAAGAATGCTATTCAATTTTTGACAGAGGTATTAGCTTCAAGATGTAGAATGAGATATACTTTTTTATGCCAATAGAATTGGGGTTTATTTTGCTTGACTATATATTTCTTATTAGGGTTTTATTCCTCCAGTAGTGTGGAGGTGAGAAGAGAAAATAAATGTGTATTAACTAATACTAAACAACCTTAAGAAATAAAAATGACTTTGGCAGAGTATAAGGATGATCTCCTGTATGGAAGTCTTGTTCCCACAAATTCAGAAGTTGGGACAGATCAAGGTTTCATCATTGATCCTTTGGAATAATTAGCTTGGTTTGAGAAATTTCTAGAAAGAATAGGTTATTCTTTTATAAACAGTCATGAATCAGGATAGCTAGATATTTCAGTAGATAGAGAGCCAGACCAGGAGGTAAAGGTTTAAAAGAATAATCATGAATCTATATCTGAAAGTAACAATATATTGGAATGAAAATGTAACTAGAGTGGTTTGGGCTAACAAGTCTGGAGCTTGTGGGACATAAAATAAAATCAACAGTGGATTTGGAGTCAAAAGATTTATGCTCAAATCTCAGCTCCACTATTAATCCCCTGTGTGCACTTAGACAATTATTTTCTCTTTCTAGGCTCTCTGATGTTCTTGGCCTTAATTTCTTCATCTATAAAATTAGACGGTTGGATTAGATAACCATCTAAGGTCTTCTAGCTTCCAGTCTTTGATCCTGTGACCTTAGAAAGTAGGAACTTTGCTTGATGGAGGAAAATATGGAAGTGTGCTTTTAAAAAATTCTCTGGGGGGCAGCTGGGTAGCTCAGTGGATTGAGAACCAGGCCTAGAGACGGGAGGTCCTAGGTTCAAATCCGGCCTCAGCCACTTCCTAGCTGTGTGACCCTGGGCAAGTCACTTGACCCCCATTGCCTAGCCCTTACCATTCTTCTGCCTTGGAGCCAATACACAGTATTGACTCCAAGACGGAAGGTAAGGATTTAAAAAAAAAAATTCTCTGGCCTAATGAGTGTTTCCTTAGTACACAAAACAAGACCTTTGTAATCGAGATGGCAAAAGGGTACACTCTTCTCAGCAGAAGCCAAATGGTAAGTTATAAATATAAATCTTTTCTGGGACAACATATTTTCAAAGGATGCAGATAATGGAGAATGATGTCGTGCCCCAGGCTTCAGGTGCTGAGAATAGAGGTGGATAGAATATGACTCATACAAATTATGCCTTTGACCTGCAGAAACCTTTATTACCAAGATTTATGTGAGATTTACATATGAATAATTCATGCATTAGGCACAGGAAATTTTATTCTCTGTTCCTAGTTACTTTGGTTGAAATCCCTTTTATTAGATATTGTTGAGCTTTGGCCTCAAGATATATTTTTCCATATCCACAGTTCTACTGGGGAATATAATTTTGGTAGTGACATTTAGGGAATATTAGGTGTCAGAAACTGGATGAAGAAGTTAGCCCACTGTGACTTTGGGACCCACTGACCATAATTATTGGTTCACTGTCAATCATCACAGAATCTTAAAACTGTCATGGATATTCGAGGGATCACCAAATCTATACCCTTATATGTGGGTAAGATTACTCCTTGACTGGTCTATTCTGTTTTGTAACATTATCTATAAAAAGAAATTCTGCAAGTTTCCTTGTTCTCTTTGGTAGCCTATAACAATATTCTTTTGAGAGGGAAAAAAAGGAGAGGGAAATTATGCTAGCGAGGAAGCCATTTTAACCTGACTTAAGACTTTAACTGCTAGGTCTTTCTTATGCCCTTTTCTGAATAGTTGAGCTTTCACCCTATTTATTGTGCTTTTTAGTTGGGAAAGATTTTGAGGAATGCTGGTGACATATTTTCCCAAGGAGAGAAGGGGGAAAAGAAAGGGAGCAGGAGAAGGAAGAGAGAGAAAAGGAGAGAGAGAAGAAAAGGGAGAGATGAAGGGGAAGTATTTTGAATATTTCTATGAAAAACCTCCACATTTCCTTGTTTTCTAGTTTGCCACTTCCTGGGGAACTAAACCTTGTTAAGAGTGGAGTTGTCTTTGTTGAGCTAGATTTCATTGTGTTCCCATCTAAAGAATTTATTCATTCTTGTATGTTTTGAGGCATATTCTAATCTGCAGGATTCTAACATTACTCCACCCATACTTAGGCATACTTTAGGGGAAGATAAAGTTGTAAAACTCCTTAGTGAACAATGAAGGTACTTAACCCATACTTATAGTGAAGCAAAAGCCCTTAAGGCTAGGTCTATTTTTAGATCTAATACAAAAGGGTGCTAAGTACCTATGAAGGTCAAATTAATCACTAAAAGGTCAGGCAACTTGCAAGGGGCAAGCTTAACAAAGAGATGTGAAATACCCAGAAGATATAATCTACCCAGAGAAGGTGAGAACTAAAAAACTAAGAATGGGCTATTCTAGGAAAAGCGTCTACTGTGATTGGTAGACATGAAAATTTACGGGAGGTGACACAAGAGAAATTCCTCTTTAAAAGGAGCTGTCTGAACCAGTTCAAGGGAGTTCTAATTAGTTCAACTTTGGTAGCTGAATTGGAGGTCAGGAGTCAGAGGAGGCTGCTGGGTCTCAGAACACTAGAGTTTTGCTTGGAAAGATCTTCTGGTGAGTGATTAAAGACTGACTTAGTTTCTCTCTTAAAGAGAAAGGCCTAGGCCATTGGCCTAGGCCCTAGCCTTTTCCTACTATTTCCTCTTACTCTGTCTCTTTCCCTTTTCTTAATTCCTTCATTTAGATTAATTAAAATCTCCATAAAACCCATCTGACTTGGGCACTTCATATTTGGGAATTTTTCCCATGGCGACCACTTATTATTTTTTTTTTAATTTTTATTTGGTCATTTCCAAACATTATTCATTGGAAACAAAGATCATTTTCTTTTCTTCCCTCCCCTCCCTCCCACCACCTCTCCCATAGCCCACGCACAATTCCACTGGGTATCACATGTGTTCTTGATTCAAACCCATTTCCATGTTGTTGGTATTTGCATTAGAGTGTTCATTTAGAGTCTCTCCTCAGTCATATCCCCTCCACCCCTGTAGTCAAGCAGTTGCTTTTCATCGGCATTTTTACATCTCAGTTTCCTCCCCTCAGTTCTCACATCTACCAATCACTGTCCATGTCTTCCCTGTGCCAATGGTGGCTCTAGCTTAACCCAGGACCACCCAGAGGTCTGCCCCTTTGCACATGTCTGTTGAAGGTCATATTCTCAAATAATTTAATTTTGATCTATGCTGCAGCCCTTCCTAAATCCTGTTAGGACTGAGTAGGGTGGAGATTGTAAGTTCCAAGACCTGGTTCTGTCATTCCAAGTATATCTATTGTATCAATTCTAAAATCAATCATGACTCAAAGAACTTCCTGTTCTATACTTAAGCATAGGTCAAAGCCCTTTCCATTGTTCAGCAAAAGGTTTCTGTCCTAAAGTAATCTTAAGTAGGGAGGAGAAGGACCCTCCCATGCCAAGGGGGTTCACATTCCAATAGACTATCAGTAGAAAATTTTTCAAGTATGAAATTTCCCAATGGTGAAATTTCCAACATTTATAAGTCTAAGAAATTTTAAGGTTTACAGGATGTAGCCTCTAAATGATCATCCTAGTGCAAACATCAACAACATGGAAATAGGCTCTGATCAAGGACATATGTAAAACCCAGTGGAATTGTGCATTGGCTATGGGAAGGGTGGGAGGGAAGGGAGGGAGGGAAAGAACATGATTCTTGTAACCAAGGAATAATGTTTGAAATTGACCAAATAAATTTTTCTTTAAAAAAAATAAAGATCATATTTAATCCCTAAAAAAAAAATAATAATCCATTTCCCAGACAACTCTCTAAGACAGTAAAAGTTGTTGATCTGCATTGAGAAGTTTGTTTCCTCACTGCAAGTTGGAAGTTCTCTTCATCAGTGATGTCAAATTCAAATAGAAATGGAACTACTGAAGCACACTAAAGGATCCCTATGGGATCCTTATTGGCTTTGTTGTTATTATTGTTCAGCTATTTCAGTCATGTCTGATTCTTTGTGGCCCTATTTGGGGTTTTCTTGGCAAAGATAACAGAGTGTTTTGTAATTTTCTTCTCCAGCTCATTGTACAAATGAGGAAACTGGGGCCATTAGAGCCAAGTAACTTGTCCAGGGTCACACAATAAGTATCTGAGGCTGAATTTTCAACTCAGGGAGACCTGACTCCAGGCCTAGCACCCTATTCATTGCACCACCTAGCTGCCCACTTATTGACCTAGGAAACCACATATTCGTATTATATATGTTCTATTGTATTTTTTAATTTTGTTAAACATTTCCCACTTTAATTTTAATCTGGTTCTGACCAGCACCCATAGTATTATAGGCAGTCTGATTGACAGCTCTATTCTACAGTAATAAAGTTAGTGAAATCATAGGTCCAAACAAAAAGAAAACATGCAAATTTATTAAAAAATAATGGCAAAGGGTATCGAGTGCCTCCTACACACATTATGCTATAGGTTATTCCTAGAAGAAACTAAAGCCAAGCAGAGAAATGATACAATTCATACTAGCAAGGCCAAATTTAAGGATTTGGAAATCCTTGAAACTACAAGAAGACCATGTTTTATATGGCCAATATGTTCCAAGACCTTTCAAGTAAGTTGGAAACTGTATACAATAGCAAACTCCATTATTTAATTATGTATTTCTTATGTGAACATACCTAGGCACTTTATGACTTCTCATACCACTACTCTTATCATTGGGGCCATTATTAATAACTAAATAGCTTTAATGAAACAGAGAGAGAATTACTTATTAGACAGGACTTATTACAAGGAAGAACTCTAGACAAAGGCTGACACAGGGGTTAATGTTTGCTACAGAACACACTAACATTTCTCAGAGTGAGAATGAGCATGACTAGGGGAACTTTTATGAGATTTTACCTCCCCCCCTTTAGAAAATGGCACAGATTTAGTACATAATTATATTTTTAAAAATTTTATGTATTTTTCTGCTTCTATTTTTTGATTGCTAATCTCATATACTTGAATTTTTGTGAGTTGAATTCACATAAAACAAGATCCTACTGTATCTACATCAAGATTTTTGTCATAATTGTAAAGTAGACTCCCAGCAAATTAGGTGAAACCCTGTGGCCAACTGATATGGGAGGATACAAACAGGAGATATGTAAGGTGAACAGAAACACTTTTATTATGGTCAGCATTCTTTGGGAGAATGTCTATATCAAAATGAGCAGAGGATTACAGAGCCATCAATTTAAAGCTGGATGGGACCTTAGAAATCATCTTATCTAACTGTATAATTTTACGTCTCGGGAACTGAGATTCAGAGAAGCTTAAAATTTAAAGGTGTTGAGTTCAAAACACTTTAGTGTTGCTAGAACCTAATATGTAATTAGGAAATGTTAAAATAAGTAAAAATACAATAAAACACAGTTAATGTTAATCTGTGTTTTTTTCTAAGTCAATGTGAGGTCTAC
This sequence comes from Monodelphis domestica, assembly GCF_027887165.1. Classification (NCBI taxonomy): domain Eukaryota; kingdom Metazoa; phylum Chordata; class Mammalia; order Didelphimorphia; family Didelphidae; genus Monodelphis; species Monodelphis domestica. The sequence continues at coordinate 170,398,818 of NC_077231.1, forward strand.
AGAGTCCCATTCCTATTTCAGTTTGATTCCCTTTGGAAATGACTTGCCCAAGTTCACACAGGTAGTACTTAGAGAATCACAGATCCATCTTGGCATTCACAGCTTTGAGGATTTATTTATACTAATGGAATTTAACCTAGATAGTGAAGCCCCTTGAATTAGTCAAGTCTTCTAGTTGTAAGTTCCTCAATCAACCAACAAACATGTATTATGGATTTATTATGTTCTGGGCACCTCTGATGCAATGACAAAAGTTCCAGCCCTAAAGGAGTTTACATTGTAAAGAGGAAGATAAAATGTATATTAATAGGTATATATGGAAAACATACAAGATAGATATAAGGGAGTTTGTGGAAATTATGGCCCTAGAATTGAAGAAATAAAATAAAGGTCTTATGCAGAAGGCAGTGTTTGAGCTGAGGCTTGAAGAAACCCAGAGATATGGTGAGAGAGAAGGGAGTAGGGAGAGCAGTTCCGGTATGGGAGATCGCCTGTACAAGGGCACACATACAGGAATTAGAGTGTCCTGTATGAGTAGTAACAGGAAGCCGACTTTGGCTGGACAACAGAGGATGTGAGGAAGAACATGTAATAAGGCTGGAAAGATAGGAGGGGGCCAATTTGTGAAGGTCTTTGAATGGTTAGCAGGTACTATGTGTTATTTTTTTTAGAATATTATAATGTAGGCATTCAATACATTCTCATGCAGTTAAATTTCTAGTTCTGTTAACGCATCATCTCACTTTATTGGAAATCCAGTGTCATTTGGGCTTGGGCAAGGAAAATAGCAGAAGGGCAATCCTGCCAGATTTGTCATGAAAAAGCTAATCTCGGGAAAGGAGCATTAGAAACCTAGAGATACTGTGTATTCAACAAATTAATTAGTTGTTGGAGAAACAGGAGCCTAGAACAGAAGAAACAGTAACAAAGTAGGACTTCGCCTGCTAAAAACAATGTGTTGAGGTTAAAAGAAACAGTTTGGCACCATTGAACATGAGCTTATTATTGCAGAGTTAGCAAATCAACTGAAAAGTCTGTTAATTTGGAGCTAAAATAGGCAAGACACATTGGTATTTTTGACTGGTAATCAAAGGGGCAGAAAGCCACCTTCATTTGGACAGAATTCACTTGGGAAAAGTTATTCAGAGGAGCAGCATTTATGGCTAATAACTGAGGTTTGGGTGGCGCTAATGATTTTATTATCAAACAATTCATTAGGGACTTTGAGGCAGACATGAAATAAACTGCAGAGAGTAGAGCTGACTACATGGTGTGGTTTAGAGGAAAAATCTAGTTGTCTATGCTGAAATGATATAGCTAGATAATTTTAAAATATCTTGGAGTATGGGTGGGTGCTCACTAAATTTATAGGGACTTGATTATCTAGGCTAAATTCGATTAAAAAAACACTCAAAATTGGCAAACATTTTAAATTTGTAGGGAAAATTATGAAGTAAGCACAATTTAACTTTAACCCCATTTACTGATTTTTCCTCTCTTTCCAAACCTTCTGAAGGAAACTAATGCCCAAATACTTCTTGCTAGTTTGCTAGTTCCTTTCTCCCAAGGATTATTCAACACAAGCCTACTTTTCTTGAGACCAATACCTCTGTATCTTTCTTTTGGGGGTGGGGTGGGATGAAGACAAAAGTAAAACTATGTGTGACCTTAAAGTGATTACATTCCCTGTGGAGAAGACAACAAATGTAGAGGAGTAATGACCAGGAAAGAGAGTTTTGGCCTTAACTAGCTGTGTCAAAACACTGGAGTCCAAGATGCTGTCTGAACTAGATTAAAAAGTAATTTAGAAATATTTAACAAAATAAATAAGTATAATATTAATAATTGATCATGATAATGTGGTTTTCCAAATCAAGATATGATATACAGTAATACTTATATTTAGTTTGGTGACTGTCTTTTCCATTTGAGTTTGATATTATTGATCTAGGCATAGTTGTAGAGACATACAATAGGGATGGGCATGATGGTGGACGGGGAAGGTCTCAGGCAGGTGATATTTAAGTTGAGGCTTGAATGAAACCAGGAATTAAGAAAGGGGAACAGTTTAGGCATGTCAAAAGATTCAGAGGTAGGAAACAGTGTCATGTGTGAGTAGCAACAAGAATCCCAGTTTGGCTGGAATATATAGTGTTTGGGGGAGGGGAAGGATGTGTAACAAGGATAGGATAGGGCCGAGTTATGGCCAAAGTTAATAACTACCCAGAAACTCAAAGAAAGAAATGTTAGTATAGAAGCAAGAATAATGGGATGGATTCAAGAGACCTAAGTTCTAGTCCCTGCTTCATGAATGCCTTGTTGTGACCTTATTGGTCCCATTTTCCTCAACTGTAAAGTGACTAATCGATCTTTAAGGTAACTTCTAGTTTCTAGAGTTTACATTATACAATCTATGCTAATTAAAAAGGCATTGTGCCACATCTTTAGATATATTTTATTAACATATTTAAATTTAATATATGTTTCTGGAAAACACAATGACAACCATTTGGGTTTGACTTTGAGATCCATAGCAAACCTGCTGGAGAGATGGTTTAGGACAGTGATGGAGAAACTATGGCTCACAGAATACTCTTTGTGGGCACTCAGCTGCCCTCTCCACCACCAGAGTTTGTTGCTAGAAAGGCAGAGGGACTCAGGTGAAGCTGCTCCCTAAATCCTCTCCATGTGCCTGACATTTTTTTCATAACACCTACCCCTCTGGCCAGCAGCCCATTGGGAGAGCTTTTTCCTTCCCTTCTGTGGGGTGAAGTGGGGGTATAGCACATGGTCTTGGGCAGGAGGGGGCACAGCACTCAGTCTTGGGGGATGGGGCCTGGCACTCCATCTCTAAAAGGTTCACCATCACTGTTTTAGGATATATATTGCTTCCTCTAATTATAAGAGGCCACTGTCTTTGTCCAAGTACAAAGCAGTTGTTGAAGGCTAATTAGGCAGTTGGTGGGCTTAGAATAGTTTTCATTTACATATTGCTTCATGGCTCCAAAATACTTTCACAAAACAGTATCTCATTTGATTTTCATAACAACTTTATGAAATAATCCATTCAAGGATTGTTACTTCTATTTTCCATATGAAGAAAACAATCTCAGAGAAGTTTTGTCACAAAGTTGCAAATATAGGGCTAAAAGCCAGGCCTAAATCTAATGTTCTTTACCTTGCAAGAAAACCTTGTCAGAATTTCTGAATCTAGGACCTATGAAAAGTGTTTTTAAAATATTTTGAGAACGTTTTCAAGAAAAATCAGTTTCCTTAAAGATTTCTGCCATCTTAAAGCCATCATTACCTAAGAACAAAAGATATATTTGAATTTTAATAAGCATATTTAAATTTTATACATATTATATTTTTGACCATAAGCCTAGAAACAAAATACATGTATTGATATCTTTAGTCAAGACATAGTTTAAGATAACAAATCATCACTTTTCACTATAGCACAGACAAAAACTTAATTTGTAAATTTCTTCATTGTGAAGACATATGTTAGTTTTTTAAGCTATAAGGAAATCACCTGCTCAATATGTACAAATTAAAAGAATCTAAATTGGGATTAAAATAAAGAAAAGTCATACTGGAATATTCTGGCAAATTTCCCTGATTTTTAATAAAGTGTGGGTCATTGTTATGAGCAATAAACAAAAGCCTGAGCACTTAAAATTTTTGTGTAGCTACCATGTTGCACTCAAAGGGTGGATGTCCATAGCACTAATAGAGTATGAAAACAACTAACTAAAAGTTGAAATCCAAATATGGCTTTTTCCTTGAATTAATCAGTTGAGCTCTTATATTTTATAATGTCAAAATTAATTAAAACTTTTAGATATAATCATAGAATTTTCAAGCTAAAAGTAGTAATAGAGATTACTCAGTCCAAATTTCTCAATTTATATATGATGAAATTTAAGATCAGAATAGCTGAATCACTTACTCATACTGCTAGTTGGGGCAGAGATAGAACTAACACATGCATTTCCTAAATATTAATTTAGCCTCCAAAGGGACCCATAATGTATAAGAAATCTTCTGGACCTAGAAGAATGAATTGTAGGGCAATTTGGACACAACAGAGATGTTAAGTGAGGTAATTTGGGGAAAGGGACAGTATAGATCCTTTAAAATCATACCATGTAGACTATTGAATGATCATTCATTTAAATTTTTTTAATTCCAGAGGCAGAGGCAAGATGGCGGCTTAGAGACAGCAACAGCTCAAACCTCAGAAAACCCTTCCTCACCAAATCAAAAACAAAATGCTTCGAGGGGACCGAAAATCAAATCTAATAACAGGACAGAGCTAGAGAAACCCCCTCTTGGACCCAACTTAAAAGGTACACCCCCCAAAAATGGGCAAAATTGGCAACAAACTACAGACAACAACATTGACAATACAGCAGGACAATACAACAACTCCTTTTCAGTTTCTGCCATCAGTCAGGGGAGATCTGGCTACCCTAATCAAACAGCAGAACCGAGAAGAAACCCCTTCAGGACGGAACAGCCTAAACCCACAGATCCAGCATATAATGAGAGGAGCAAGATTACAGACAACTACAGGAGGGAAATAAGAGGGAAATATGAGTAAACAACAGAAAAAGAAAAAAGAAATTACCATTGACAGCTCCAAGCAAAAATACAGAAACTCCAACGAATTAGACACAAGCTTTGGAAGAACTCAAAATACAATTAAAAAAAACAATTAAGAAAGGTTAAAGATAACTGGGAAAAGAACTTAAAAAGCAAAATAAATCATCTGAAAACAGAAAATAGTGTCTTGAAAGCCAAAATTAATCAGCTTGAAAATGAGACAAAGGAGATGAAAAATCAGAAGGAGAAGGATGACCAAAGATCCAGGAATGAAATTCAATCTTTAAAAACTAGAATCCAACAACTAGAAGGAAATGACTTCATAAGGCAGCAGGACACTATAAAACAAAATCAAAAGAATGAAAAAATTTAGGAAAATATGAAACACCTCATCCACAAAAAGGAAGATGTAGAAAACAGATTGAGGAGAGATAACTTAAGAATCATTGGTCTACCAAAACATGATGACAAAAGAAAAAGCCTGGATCTCATTCTACACGAAATTATCCAAGAAAACTGCCCCAACATTATAGAGCAAAAGGGAAAAGTGGAGATTGAAAGAATCCACAGATCACCTCCTGTACTTAATACCCAACTAACAACACCCAGAAATGATATAGCCAAATTCAAGAACTACCAGACCAAGGAAAAAATATTACAAGCTGCTAAGAAGAAGGCATTAAGGTACCATGGAACTACAGTTAGGATAACACAGGATATGGCTGCATCTATGCCGAAGGAGCAAAAAGCATGGAATATGATATTCCAGAAAGCAAGGGAACTAGGTGTACAACCAAGAATCAACTACCCAGCAGAATTGACTATATTCTTGTAGGGGAAACTATGGTCATTTAATCAAATAAAAGACTTCCAAGCATTCATAAAGAAAAGACTGGACTTGAACAGAAAATTTGATGCCTAAACACAGAACTCAAGAGAATCACCAAAAGGTAATCAAGAAAGGGGAAACAACAAAAAAACTTTTTTTAAGGGAACCAATAAGTTAAAATGATATGTATCCCTATAAGAAAAGAGGATATTGGTAACTCTTAAAAATTGTTATTATCACCTGGGAAGCTAGAAGAAGTATATTTAGAGGGAAGAGTGACAAACTATATAGGATGAAATGCCAAGATATAAACAGGTGTGTGTGTATGTATAAATAAATAAATAAATACATGTTTTATATATATAAGTAGAGGTAAAAGAAGAGGTTAATACTAAGAGAAATGGTAAAAGAAACAAAATGGGGCTATATGTCATGTAAACCTCAAAATTCCTTAGACTTATAAATGTTGGAAATTTCACCATTGGGATATTTCATACTTGGAAAATTTCTTACTGATAGTCTATTGGAATGGGAACCCCATTGGCATGGGAGGTTCCTTCTCTTCCCTTCTTAAGATTACTTTAGGACAGAAACCTTTTGCTGAACAATGGAAAGGACTTTGACCTATGCTTAAGCATAGAACAGGAATTTCTTTGAGTCATGATTGATTTTAGAATTGATACAATGGAGATACTTGGAATCAATCTCCACCCTATTCAGTCTTAACAGGATTGAGTAAGGGCTGCAGCCTAGATCAAAATTTAATTATTCCAATCTCTACCCTACTCAGGTTAACAGGATTTAGAAAGGGCTGTAGCAAAGGAGCAAAGATTTAATCATTTGAAAATATGACCTTCAACAGACATGTGCAAAAACCAGAAACCTCTGGGCGGTCCTGGGTTAAGCTAGAGCCTCCATTGGCACAGGGAAATTGATGGACAGTGATTGGTAGATGGGAGAACTGAGGGGAGGAACTTGGATGGTTTCCTTAAAGATAGGAGGGTCTGAAGACTGGAGGGGGGTTGAGGAGTTTGGTCGGAGTGATTGCAGTGGACTCGGAGAAGCTTGCTCTGAAGGAAGCTGAAGGTGGGGGCCTCTGAGACTGTTTCTCCATTTTGGTCACGTGAGTGATAGGGACTGATCTCTTTTCTTTGCCCCAGCTATCTAAGGGCTTGGGCCTTTTGGCCCAGCCTAAACAGATGGGGTATTTAAGCCCTATTCCTTTCTCTCCCTTTTTCTCTCTCTCTATCTCTAATTCCTTTCTTCCTCCTATTGTAATTAAACTCCATAAAAGATTGACTGCAAACTTGAGTTTTCATTTAGGAATTACATAGCTGAATTCCTTGGCGACTTAATTAATATATATCAGTCTTTTAAAGTGATTCCCTTGTAACAGTCATTATATGTCATAAAGAAGCACATGGCGGGAGCAGGGGAGAACACAAAAACACTGGAAGGGTAAAGAAGTTGGAGACAGGAAATATTTAATCCTTGTGTATTTATTATTATGTAATTGTTGTGTATATTAGGGGAGAGAATTGATTTGCACCCTATAGAGAAGTAGAAGGGTAACAAATGGACTAGTGGGGAAGAAAGCAATACAAGGGAGGGAGAGGTGGAGGTGTAGTTTAAAAAGACCATAAAGAAAATAAAAGGGGAATAAGAAGGGAGGTAGAAAGGGAAATAAAATAAGGGTGGGAATAAGGGGGACTAATTAAAAACAAAACACTGGTTTGGAGGAAGTAGTGAAAGATAAAAGGGCAGAACTAGGAGTGAAAATCAAAAATTTGGGAAATACACAGCTGGTAATCATAACTCTGAAAGTGAATGGAATGAACTCACCCATAAAACACAAGCAAATATAAGAGTGGTTTAAAAACCAAAATCCTACCATATGTTGTCTATAAGAAACACACATAGGGTAAGGGTAAGTGGATGGAGCAAAATCTATTGGGCATCAACTGATAAGAAGAAGGCAGGAGTAATAATCATGATATCTGACAAAGCCAAAGTAAAAATAAATCTAGTTAAAACAGATAGGGAAGGTAATTACATCCTGATAAAAGACAGTATAGACAATAAGGAAATATCAGTACTCAACATGTATGCAACAAATGGCATAGCATCCGAATTTCTAAAGGAGAAAGTAGTGGAACTCAAGGATGAAATAGATAGTAAAACTATACTAGTGGGAGACCTGAACCTTCCTCTATCAGATCTAGATAAATCAAACCAAAAATAAATAAGAAAGTGGTAAGAGAAGTGAATGAAATATTGGAAAAATTAGAGTTAGTAGATATATAGAGAAAAATAAATAGGGACAAAAAGGAATCCACTTTCTTTTCAGAAACACATGGTATATTCAAAAAGATTGGCCATGTACTATGGCACAAAAACATTGTAAACAAGTGCAAAAGAGCAGAAATGATAAATGCAACCTTTTCAGATCACAATGCAATAAAAATAATAATTAGTAAGGGTACGTGGAGAGACAAATCAAAAATTAATTGGAAATTAAGTAATATAATTCTCCAAAATCTGTTAAAGAACAAATCACAGAAACAATAATTTCATTGAAGACAATGACAATGATGAGACATCCTTTCAAAATCTAAGGTATTCAGCCAAAGCAGTACTCAGGGGGAAATTTATATCCTTGAGTTCATATATTAACAAATTAGGGAGGGCAGAGATCAATTAATTGGGCATGCAAATTAAAAAACTAGAAAGTGAACAATATTAAAAAATACTCAGATGAAAACTAAATTAGAGATCCTAAAAATTAAAGGAGAAATTAATAAAATTAAAAGTCAAAGAACTATTTATTTAATAAATAAGATTAAAAGCTGGTGCTTTGAAACAACAAATAAAATAGACAAAGTACTGGTAAATCTAATTTAAAAAAAGAAAGAAGTGTGAAGTTTGAATTTAGCTATCTCCTGATTTTAACAATAAAGATACTTAGATTTTTTTTTATTGTGAAGAAAAAATTGTAATCTCCTGATTGTAACAATGAAGGTACTTAGCTCTTCCTTTATAGTGAAGCTACAATTGTTAGATACAATCTATTTTTAGATTTTAACTACAAAAAGGTGTTAAGTAACTACAAAAGGTGAATTAACCACAAAAAGGTGTTAAGTAACTACAAAGGGTGAACTTAACAAAAGAGATGTTAAGTAACCCAAAAAGATAAAATCTAACCAAAGAAGGGGAGAACTAAAGAATGAACAGTCCTGGAGAAAATCTAACCAAAGAAGGTGAGAACTAAAGAATGGGCAGTCCTGGAGATAAGTGTCTGCTGTGATTTGTAGATGTGAAAATTTAGAGGAAGTGACACAAGAGAAAAAGGCAAGAAGGGGACAGTCAGTCACCTGGGCTTGGGGTGAAGTATCAGTCATTTGGAGCTTGAAGGAAGACAGACATTTGAGATTTCAGACATTTGGGCACTTACTCAAAGGAGTGACCCAAAGGCAAACATCCAGACTTCTTTTAGACTATAACCATTGGTGAGTGAAAAGCTGACTTAGTAACCTCACCTTTCTGGAGGTGTGAAGCCTTCAGGTAAGGCCCATCTTCTTGAGACTCTCTCCCTGGCTGGGGCTTAGAATCTCTCTCTCATTCCTTAACATTTTCCTTCTATTATAAATATTGTAAATAAACTACAATGAATTTTATTTACATTAGTACATTTTGGGATTTAGAAATTAAATCCCTGGTGACCACCTAATAAAACCACCTAATTAATATATTTCAGAGTCTCAACCACAATTAAAATTTAACAGAAGAAAATAAAATTAACAGTATCAAAGATGAAAAGGGAGAACTCGCCTCTAATTAAGAGGAAATTAAGGCAATCATTAAAAATTATTATGCCCAATTATATGGCAATAAACATGCCAATCTAGGTGATATGGATGAATATTTACAAAAATATAAATTGCCTAGATTAACAGAAAAAGAAATAGAATACTTAAATAACCCCATATCAGAAATAGAATTTGAACAAGTTATCAAAGAACTCCCTAAGAAAAAATCTCCAGGACCAGATGGATTTACAAATGAATTCTATCAAACATTCAAAGAACAACTAATCCCAATATTATACAAACTATTTGATAGAATAAGCAAAGAAGGAGTTCTACCAAATTCATTTTACAATACAAATATGGTACTGATTCCAAAGCCAGGCAGGTCAAAAACAGAAAAAAAGAAAACTATAGACCAATCTCCTTAATGAACATAAATGCAAAAATCTTAAAGAGAATACTAGCAAAAAGAATCCAGTAAGTGATCATGAGAGTTATTCATTATGATCAGGTAGGATTTATACCAGGAATGCAAGAATGGTTCAATATTAGGAAAACCATCTACAAAATTGACCATTTCAACAAGCAAACTAATAGAAACTACATGGTTATCTCAATAGATGCAGAAAAAGCCTTTGACAAAATACAACACTCATTCCTATTGAAAACACTAGAAAGTATAGGAATAGAAGGGCCTTTCCTAAAAATAATAAATAGTATATATCTAAAACCATCAGCAAACATCATCTGCAATAGGGATAAACTAGAAGCATTCCCAATAAGATCAGGAGTAAAACAAGGATGCCCATTATCACCTCTAGTATTTAACATTGTACTAGAAACACTAGCTATAGTGATTAGAGAAGAAAAAGACATTTAAGGTATTAAAATAGGTAACGAGGAGACTAAGCTATTACTCTGCAGATGATATGATGGTCTACTTAAAAAATCCTAGAGAATCAACTAAAAAGCTAGTAGAAATAATCAACAACTTTAGCACATTTGCAGGATACAAAATAAACCCGCATAAGTCATCAACATTTCTATATATTTCCAACACATCTTAGCAGCAAGAATTAGAAGGAGAAATTCCATTTAAAATCACCCTCAACAATATAAAATACTTGGGAATCTATATCCCAAGACAAACCCAGGAATAATATGAGCACAACTATAAAACACTTTCCTCACAATTAAAACTAGATCTAGGGGGCAGCTGGGTAGCTCAGTGGATTGAGAGCCAGGCCTAGAGACGGGAGGTCCCAGGTTCAAATCTGGCCTCAGACACTCCCCAGCTTTGTGACCCTGGGCAAGTCACTTGACCCCCATTGCCTCGCCCTTGCCACTCTTCTGCCTTGGAGCCAATACACAGTATTGACTCCAAGATGGAAGGAAGGTAAGGGTTTTAAAAAAAAAACAAACTAGATCTAAATAATTGGAAAAACATTAATTGCTCATGGGTAGGATGAGCTAACATAATAAAAATGATAATCCTACCCAAATTAATTTACTCATTTAGTACCATACCCATCAAACTACCAAAAAGCTTTCTTACTGAATTAGATAAAAACCGTAACAAAGTTCATTTAGAAGAATAAAAGATAAAGGATACCCAGGGGAAAAATGAAAAAAAAAATGTGAAGGAATGGGGTCTAGCAGTATCAGATCTCAAACTATACTATACCAAAACAATATGGTACTGGCTAAGAGACAGAAAGGAGGATCAGTACAATAGACTCAAGGTAAGTAACTGCAGCAAGACAGTCTATGATAAACTCAAAGATCCCAATTTTGGGGACAAAAATCCACTATTTGATAAAAACTGCTGGGAAAATTGGAAGATAGTGTGGGAGAGATTAGGTTTGGCTCAACATCTCACACCCTATACCAAAATAAACTCAGAATGGGTGAATGACTTGAACATAAAGAAGGAAACTATAAGTAAATTAGGTGAACACAGAATAGTATACTTGTCAGATCTCTGGGCAAGGAAAGATTTTAAGACCAAACAAGAGTTAGAAAAAATTACAAAGTGTAAAATAAATAATTTTGATTACATTAGATTAAAAAGTTTTTGTACAAAAAGCCCCCGAATGCAACCAAAATTAGAAGGGAAGCAACAAATTGGGAAACAATCTTCATAACAAAAACCTCTGACAAAGGTCTAATTACTCAGATTTATAAAGAGCTAAATGAATTGTACAAAAAAATCAAGCCATTCCCCAATTGATCAATGGGCAAGGGACATGAATAGGAAATTATCAGAAAAAGACATCAGAATTATTAGTAAGCATATGAAAAAGTGTTCTAAATCTCTTATAATCAGAGAAATGCAAATCAAAACAACTCTCAAGTACCTCCTTACACCTAGCAGATTGACTAACATGACAGCAGAGGAAAGTAATGAATGTTGGAAGGGATGTGACAAAGTTGGGACATTAATGCATTGCTGGTGGAGTTGTGAATTGATCCAACCATTCTAGAGGGCAATTTGGAACTATGCCCAAAGGGCACTAAAAGACTGTCTGCCCTTTGATTCAGCCATAGCACTTCTGGGTTTATACCCCAAAGAGATAATAAGGAAAAAGACTTGTACAAGAATATTCATAGCTGCTCTCTTTGTGGTGGCAAACAATTGTAAAATGAGGGGATGCCCTCCAATTGAGGAATGGATGAACAAATTGTGGTATCTGTTGGTGATGGAATACTATTGTGCTCAAAGGAATAATGAACTGGAGGAATTCCATGTGAACTGGAATGACCTCCAGGAATTGGTGCAGAGTGAGAGGAGCAGAACCAATAGAATATTATATACAGAGACTGATACTCTGTGGTACAATCAAATGTAATGGACTTCTCCATTAGTGGCAATGCAGTGAACCTGAATAGCTCTGAGGGATTTACGAGAAAGAACACTATCCACATTCAGAGGAAAAAACTGTGGGAGTAGGAACAGAGAAGAAAAACAACTGCTTGATTACATGGGTCGATGAGGATATGATTGAGGATGTAGACTATAATTGAGCACCCTAGTGCAAACATCAACAACATGGAAATAGATTTTGATCAAGGACACACATAAAACCCAGTGGAATTGTGCTTTGGCTATGGGAATGGGTGGGGTTAGGGGAAGGAAAGAATATGATTCTTGTAACCAAGAAAAAATGTTTTAAATTGACTAATTAAATAAAATTTAAAAAATAAATAAATTTCTAAATTCCATATACTCCCTTCCCATCCACACATTGAGAATGAAGAAATGTGAAACCCATTACACATATGAAGTCAAGCAAAACTTTTTACATTATTTTGGTTTTGTTCAGTTTTTTCAGTCATGTCCTCCATGAGGTTACTTAGGTTTTCTTGGCAAAGATATTGGAAGGGTTTGTCATTTCTTTCTCCAGCTCTCATTTTTACAAATAAGGAAGCTAAGGCAAACAAGGTCAAGTGATTTGCCTAGGGTCAAATTGCTGATATCTGAGGCCAGATTTGAACTCAGATCTTCCTGACTCCAGGACTGACATTCTAAAGACTGAACCACCTAGTTACCCTGTTATTTATTTAATTTTATTTTTATATTAGCCATGTTGTGAAAAGAAAAGCAATAAAAAAAATTTTTAAAGCAAAAAAATGTGCTTCAATCTGTATTCAGAGATGATTGGTTCTCTCTTTAGACATGGATGGTATTTATTATGTGTTCTTTGCTACAGAACACTGTTTTGACTAAATCTTTCACAATTGATTATTGTTACGATGTTGTTACTGTGTATGTTTTCTTAGTTCTGTTCACTTCACTTTTCATCAGTTTATATAAATCTTCCCAGGCTTTTCCAAAGTTTCCTTTTGCCATTTCTTACAGCACAATATTATTCAATCATAATCATATGGCACAACTTGTTCAGCCATTTCTCAATTTATGAGCATTCTCTCAATTTGTAATTCTTTGCCACCACTAAAAGAACTGATACAAATATGTTTGTAGATGTGAGTCTTTCTTTGATCTCTATGGGAAATAGATCTAGCATAAGATTTCTGGATCAAAGGGTATCCATAATCTTATAGCCCACTGGGCATAGTTCCAAATTGTTCTCCAGAATGGTTAGATCAGTTCCACCAACAAATGTATTAGGGTCCCCTTTTTCCACATTCCCTCCAGAATTTGTCATTTTCCTTTTCTGTCATGTCACATTAGCCAATATATATATGTGAGATGGTACCTCAGAATGATTTTAATTTGCATTTCTCTAACTATAAATGATAAAGAGCCTTTCTAGTGAATACTAATAGCTTTGATTTATTTATCTAAAAACTACTTTTTTAATATTCTTTGACCATGTATAGGCCATTTTTACATCACTTTCCTGCATCTCACATGTACCAATGGTAGCTTGAGTTTGACTTAGGACAGCCCAGGGGTCTATCAGTTGTTTCTGATTTGTCATTTGCTTGCACATATCTGTCATAGAACATCTTCCTAAATACTTAATCCTTAATTATGGGTGTAGACATTCCTGTTTTTGTTAAACTAAGTAGGGTGGAGTAATCTAAAGTTCATACCTCCAACCAATATTAAAATAATGCCAAAAAACAAAACACAAAAAAGGAGTTAAAGAACCAACAAGGAGACAAAGAAACAACTTTCAAGAAAAGGACTTCTAAAAGGTAGGCAGAGAATATTTGGGGCACTGGGATCAGAGGGGAGCACAGTTAGCAAAACCTTAGCAAGGAGTGAAGAGTAAGCCACACATCCCCACCCCACTCCTGCTGTTCCAGGTTTAGAATGTAAGTCTAAGCCAATATTCATATCCTAATATCCTGCCTGAGCAAATAGAGGTCCAAGCCAATACATACCCCTTGAGGTTTTAAACCTGTGGTAAAGTCCAAAGTCCCAGCCCAAAGCAGTCTGTGCTGAAGTGGGCAGATCTGTGTGAGCCCAGAGGAAGCTAGCAGTCCCAGTTTGGGCTGGTGGCAAGGAACTAGATCCCAGTTTCGGGTAGTTGATTGACCCAAGAGAGGGGTCTAGATCTTTTTATCCAGGGATCAGGGTGGAGATCCAGTACAGGGCAATAAACTATGTGCTTGATTGGATCAAGTACACAGTGAAACCAAAAACTTGCACCTAAGTCTGGGGCTAAAATTTGAGCAGCCCCAGAACTAATCAAGTTCAGAGTAAGATCAAAAGCTTGACCCAAACCTGAGGCAAGTGTGTAAGCTATCTGCATATGAAGGATTGATTGAATTTGCAATGGGAGGAGGCCCACCAAACTCCCTGCCCTCAGGCCATCATTCCATCTCCAAATAACTAAAACTAGAAAAAACCCAGAAAAACTAATAGCATTAAGGAGGGACTGAGATTTGAGGGTAACCTAACCTCCCAGAAAACAGAGCCTACCTATTAAAAGGTAGGGAAAATGAGCAAACAACAACAACAACAAAAAAAAAACAAACCCCACCTAACTCTAAAGTATTTTATGGAGACAAAGAGCAAGGTACAGACACAGAATGGGGACAGTAAAAGCAAAGAAAACACATGCAAAATCCAAAGGAAATTATAAATTGGACACAAATTCTGGAAGAACTCAAAAAAGACTTCAAAAACCAATTAAGAGAGGCAGAGGGAAAGTGGGGAAGAAGAAAGCTATGGTCAAAAAAAAAAAAAGCTTGGACATCATAATATAAGAAATGTAGAAGAAATGTAAAAGGAGACCCAAAAGCTGATGGATGTAAGGATAATGTAGCATTGTGACTTAAAATCTAAATTAATTATTGGTCGCCATGGGATGAGTAAAAATACTCAAGTCAGCTGGAAATTATGGTGATTTTAATTAATAGAGAGAGAAGGAAATTAAGAGAGAGAGGAAAGAGTAAATTAAAACTGCTCTGGCTCAGGCAGGAGTTAAAGGCCTTGGCCAAGGGGTCTCCCCTGAGCGCCAAGGGAAAGGGGGTCAGTCTTATCACTCGCCTCAAGACCGTCTCAAGGAAGCTGTCTGAGGGAGCTCCTCCAGGCTGAGTTCCAGGACCAAACTGGCACCCAGCCAGCTCACAGGAAGTCACCAGCCAGATCCACCTCTCAGGGGAAAGAGACCAAAGAGAGGAATTGATGCGCCCTATATAGACAGTTTTACGTCACTTTCCTGCATCGTATCTGTGCCAATGGTAGGTTAGCTTGACTTAGAACAGCCCAGGGGTCTGTCAGCTGTTTCTGCACATGTCTATCAAAAGCCATCATCCTAAATACTTAATCCTTAAATATGGATGCAGACATTCCTAACCTTGTTAGACTAACTAGGGTGAAGCAATTAGAGTTCACAAGACATTCCTGATTCTCTTGGAGCAAGTATCTCCATTGTTACAATCAGGAAATTACAACTTTATCTTTCCCTAAAGTACAATCTGAGTAGGGTGGAGTAGTTTTAAAGTTCACATGGAGGGGAAAAGGGTCTTAAAATTGGAATTGAGAAGCTAGAAATTAATAATTTCATGAAATTCATGAAAATCAAGAAATAATAAAACAAAATCAAAGGAATGAAAAAAATAGAAGAAAACATAAATTGCTTATTTTAAAAAAAACAACTCACCTGGAAAATAGGTCAAAGAGAGATAATTTAAGAATAATTGGATTAACAGAAAGCTATGGTCAAAAAAAAAAAAGCTTGAACATCATAATATAAGAAACTATCAAGGAAAACTACCCAGAAATCCTCAAACAAGAAAATAAAATTGAAATTGAAATTGAAAGAATTCAAAGATCACCTCCAGAAACAAATCCTCAAATGACAATTTCCAGGAATATAATAGCCAAATTCAAGAGTCCCTAAACCAAGGAGATAATATTGCAGTCACCTAGAAAGAAACAATTCAAATACCATGGAGCTATAATCAGGATCACACAGGACCTAGTGGCTTCTAATTAAAGGTTTAGAAGGCATGGAACATAATATTCAGAAAGATCTAGCTTTACAGCTCAGAGTCATCTATCCAGCAAAACTAAGTATATTCTTTGGGGGGGGGGGGGAAATGATGGACATTCAACAAGATAGAATATTTCCAAACATTCTTGAGGAATAAGCCAGACCTAAACAAAAAATGTGAAGTCCAAACACAATACCCAAGAGAAACTTAAAAAGGTAAATAATAAAGAGAAATTTTAAGGAACCCATTAAGGTCAAATTGTATGTATCTCTACATGGAAAGAGCGTATCTATAATTCTCAAAAATTAGTCTTAGTAGTAGGACAGTTAGAATGAATATATTTAGAAAGAGGGTGGGGATGTAAGCTGATTATGATGATATGATGTATATGATGATGTATAATGATATATGTATATAAATGCAATAATATTAAATTATATATATGATATGCATGTATATGATATGATATATTTAAAAAAATCAAGGGTGAAAAAGAGGATTGCAATGAGAAAAAAGGAAAGGGAGAGACAGAATGGGGTAAATTATATAACATAAAGAGGTATGAAAAACCATTATAGAGAGGGGAGGATAATGATGTTGATGGTCAATGTTTAAACTTTACTCTCATTGTAACTGGCTCAGAGAGAGAAACATAATTATACTCATTGGGGGTATAGAATTATATCTTACCTACAGAGAAGTAAAAGGGGAATAAGATAAGGGAAGGGGGAAGTAATTGGAGGGAGGGAGAAGTGGGGGGGTTATGAAAAGCAAAACACTGGTGAGGAGAAATAGACTAAAAGGAAAAAGAGCAGGATCAAAAGGGGAAAATAAGATGGAGGGCAACACACAGTAATCATAACTCTGAATGTGAATGGGATGATCTCACTCAAAATGGAAGCAGAGAGCAGAATGGATTAAAAACAGAATCCTAATATATGTTGCTTATAAGAAACACATTAGTGGCAGGATGACATACATAGTTTAAAAGTAAAGGGCTGAAGCAGAATTTATTATGCAACATCTAAAGTAAAAAGGAATAGCAATCATGATATCAGAAAAAGCTAAAGTAAAAATTGATCAGATTAAAAGAGATAAGAAAGAAAATTACATCTTCCTAAAAGGTACTGTAAACCATGAAGTAATATCAATACTAAACATTTATGCACCAAATGGTATAGCATTCAGATTTCTGAAGGAGCTTAAGGAGGAAAGAGAAAAACCATACTAGTGGGGGCCATCAACCTTCCCCTATCAGAACTAAATAAATTGAACAAAAAAAAAATTAAGAAACAAGTAAGGGAAGAGATATCTGGAGAAAACTGAAAGGGGATAAAAAGGAATATACCTTCTTTTCAGCAGCATATGGTGCAAATACAAAGATCAACCATGTACTAGGGCATAAAAACAAATGTAGAAAATCAGAAATAATAAATGTTATTGACAGTCAATTATGATGATAGTTTTCCTATTATCGACCCAACCCCTTCATTTCTGGTATATCAACCAGGCCACAGTGTATGATCTTTGTGATATATTGATGCAATCTTCTTGCTGGCATTTTATTTTAAGTGTTTACATCAGTATTCATTAGGGAAATTAGTTTATAGTTTCCATTTTCTGATTTTGCTCTCTTGTTTAGGTTACAAAACCATTCTGTAATAGAAAAAATTTGGTAGGACATCTTTTTCTATTTTTAAAATAGTTTATAAGGTATTATAATTTTTTTTAATATTTGGTAGAATTCACTTGTAAATATATCTGGTCCTAGGATTTTCTTTTTAGAGAGCTCATTTATGGCTTGTTCAATTTCTTTTTTCTAACATGGAGTTATTGGAAGTATTCTATTTCTTCCTTTGTTGATCTAGGCAATTTATGATTTTGTAAATATTAATCAATTCCATTTATATTACCATTTTTATTGGCACATAATTGGGTAAAATATCTGCTGATTAATTTTTTGTCATTATTTGTGTATTCGCCCTTTTCATTTTTGATACTGGTAATTTGTCTTTCTTCTTTCTTCATTTAATTCAATTACTAATGGTTTATTTATTGTATTTTTTAAATAAAACTAGCTCCTAATTTTTATTATTTCAAGTTTTGAAAATTTTTTCAATTTTATTAGTCTCTCTTTTGATTTTCACATTTTGGATTTTGGTTTTTGATTGGGGATTTTTAACTCAAAAAATTTAGTTAGTAGATGTATGCCTAAATAATTGAGATGTTCTCTTCTTTACCAATGTAAATGAATGAAGACATAAATTTTCACTCTAATATTCCTTTGATTGTATCTCCTAAATTTTAGAATGTTGTCTCTTTGTTGCCATTATCTTCAGTGAAATTATTGTTTCTATGATTTGTTCTTTGACCTCTTCATTCAAGAATGTTCAGGGGACTAGCGCCTCTGGTGTGAGGACTTGCTGAGTCCTTTTTGGGGGTTGCTCATCTACTGTTGATATCTACACTTAACTCTCACTTGTGGCTCCAAGAAGCTGTGGCATGTACTGTGGTCATACTCTGGTAAATCTTCTCAAGCAGATGGAATGAACTAGGTTGAGGATAACTGAAAAGCCTCAAACCCATCAGTGAGGTAGGGAGATGTTTACCTCAAACATGTGAAGACTTCCCCTGGCAGAAAGTACATAAGGATAATTTGTTCCAACGGTCATGAAAGGGACTAAAGCAAGCATTGTGGAGTCCTTAAAGCTTGGAGAGACTTTGAAAATGCCAGAGTCTTTCACTGCATCTCAGGACATCACCAGTTGCCTTGTCTTTTGCCTTGCCATAGGAGTTTGATGACTTGAAGAGGGAGTAAAGATGCTGCCTGTGTGCAACTCTGCCTCACTTAAGTCCAGCTTATAGGCAAGTCAAGTCATTACCCAGAGATATATATTGGTTCTCTTTGAAACAAAGGACCAACAACAACAACTTATCCTGTACAGCTTGCTTTGCATATATTTGTTAGCACATTGTCTCTCCATTAGATTTTGAGCTCTTTAAGGGCAGGGGCTGTCTTGTCTTTTTGTTGTATCTGCATCACTTAGCACTGTGCCTAGCACAAAGTAGGTCATTAATAGTTATCTTTTGGTTGATTGATTGCTAGTTTTGCAAGAAAACATCATAGCATGAAGGGGCTAGATATCTGGCTCTCTATTGTGATAGAGGCTGGCACTAGAGAAAAAGTGCCAGGCTCTATCACACTATGAGATGGCCATTAATGTGTCACTCACTATGGTTTTGACTATAGTTTGTATAGCTTGGATACCACGCAACTCTGTAACTCATCCCTTAGGCAAATTAATTGTGAATGGGGCATATTTTGTTATTTATAGTTATGAAAATGTTGCTTGAGAGCCCAATTTGGACCTTCTTTGTCACCAAATTTTCAAGTCAAATATCAAAACTTTTAATTAGGAAAGAATATCAAGCAAACAACAAAAAAAGAATCTTTCCGCTACCCTTTCTCCTGGCCCAGCCATCCCACCTCACACACAAAGGAGTACAAACTTCCACAGATTGAAATGCCCACTGTGGGAGAGGGAAGGCTCCCATTCCTAAGGTAACTCTCATTCCTGTCCTTTAGGTCCCCATCAGAACATCTCTCCCAGGTCTGGCTTTCAGTTGCTGGCTACACATACACTGCTGATTGGTTTTCCCAAGTGCTTTTCCCGTGCATCCCACAAGTTCCCATTTGCTGTTTCTCCATGGGATTGTAGCTGTCATTGATGACTGGCCTTCTCCACTGAGCTGCTGCCCTCTGCTGGAGCTGTCCCCTTGCTGAGGTTTCTTCTTTCTCTAACTTTTCAACCCATTTCAGCTCTTTGTTAGGCCCAAATCTGCTGCCTGACCCTGTGAGGTCAAGATCATTTATCTAATCGCATCCACAGAGAAAGAGAAAGAAGTACAGCCGAGACCTCTATATGGTCAAGATCCGTTCTTCCTAGCATATACACTTACCTACATGTACAGAGTTGTCCTAGTATAAAGCAGGAGATGAGTGGAAGGAGGGAGAGGAGAAAGGGGAGAGGAGACTGAAGGGATTGGTTTTCTCCTCCATTACTTATGGGGAGAGGTAAGCCAGGTCATGTCTCCTTGGAATGAGTATGACTCCACAAGGATGTTATTTGGGAGATGGAGGACAGGAGACTGGAGAGGGGTTGGAATCAATGAGGTGGCACTCTGTCTTCCTCAGAGAAGTTACAGCCCCTGAGGTCAGAACTGTCCCTGTGAGACAAGATGACCTCTTGTAATTTCCACCTCCCAAGGGGGCCTCAACTGCCAGCCCTCAAGAGTTTTTTTTTTTTTTAACCCTTACCTTTCATCTTAGAATCAATACTGTGCACTGGTTCCAAGGCAGGAGAGTGGTAAAGGCTAGGCAATGGGGGTCAAGTGACTTGTCCAGGGTCACATAGCTAGAAAGTGTCTGAGGCCAGATTTGAACCTATGGCCTCCCATCTCCAGGCCTGGCTCTCAATCAACTGAGCCACCTAGCTGCCCCCCTTCCCCCACCCACCCAAGGGTTTTGATATGACCAGTTGCCAAGGAAAGAGCAATAATTTCCTTGGTCAGACAGATATTCAGTTCCAGGGGTTGGAATCAACCCTCTCCTTGTGAGAACCTAATCTCCTTGCTTGATTCCTAAGACAAACCCAAACCCAAAGTCTAAATATTTCCAAATGGCTTATTAAGGTTATTTGGGGTAGCCGATGGCAAAGGTGTGAGGGGGGAAAAGAAGATGGGTGAAGAGGAGCCCTAAAAGTTGCCCCCCCCCCCTGCAGATTGGCTTTTCAGAGTCTGGAGCCAGAGGCTTTTGTGCCCTGGCTTCTCTTCTTGCCAACTGCTTCTTAATCTTATTCTTAAAATTCACTAAATCTTGTAGTGCAGTTCAAGGAACAGGTAAGGGAGAGAGAGAGAGACCCTAAGGGGAGGATCTGGTTGGCTCTAGCCAGAAAGGGTCCAAAGTAAATCCTTCTTGAGAAGAGGTATAACTGTCATGGCAGAGGCTCAGTGGAGGTAATTTGGGGTCCCAGAAGGAAGACAGGTCTCAACTGGATGGGCTCTTGGCTCTGCTCCCAGAAAACTGCCTTCCCTCTTCACTTCCCAGGCTGGAATTAACTCCTCCTGTCAGTTGGCTTCAAAGTTCCAGCCAGCTCTCAGAACTCTCAGCATTCTCTCCCCTTTCCCTGCTGCTCTCTGGCCGATCTGTCAATCGGGCTGGCATCTGTCCTTACCTTACACTAGGTTTCCTTTCTTTTAAGTTAGGATGTGTAAAACCCTTTCAATGCCAGTCTTCAGGATCATGAGAATTATTCTGGAGTTTCCTGTAAACTTCAGAAGCGCTACAGGGGGCCAGGCAGAGCCAGTGACTTTTGTCCTGCAGTCCTATTTTTTGCTTAGATCATGCCTCCTTTACCATTCCAATTGAAGAAGAAAAGAAAGCCAAGTGACCTAGGTGGCATGTATGCCCTAGGAGGCATATCCCTGAACTTCTGTGCCCTCCTATTCATCTCCCCACTGGCATATGATCCAGCCCTGTGGTGGGGAAGGGAGGCAAGCTACCTTAACAATGACAACAAATTAGCCATTCTTAATTGCCTGCTGTAATAGATGGTGAGTGGAGAAAAGATTGGGCGATGCCATATGTAAAAGGGAATTGAGTCAAAGGTACAAAAATAGCAGGAGGAGCGTTCCTTCCTTTCTATTTCTATTTCTATTATTTCCTGGAAAATACAAATGCTTTCAGGAATTCTGGTTTAGGACACGAATATGGGTCAGGTAAGTGAAAAGTAAACTTTATCGATACAGTTTTCCCCCTTGGATATATTGAAATTGATTTAGCAATCCCCATTGTCTCCAGTCTGGCTTGTTAATCAGTCTATTGGGAGAAGCATGAATAAGGCTGCTGGTTGTACTTTGATTCCATCTCTTCCTTATGAGTACGCAGAATATGGACAGCAGCTACTGTCATGATCACTAACCCATTTTCTCATTTGAAATATGGACCGATCACAATACTTAGGGAGGAGCTGAGATACAATAGTCCATCCCCTTTTGGAGATGTGAACCTATCAGAATTTGTCTTTTTTATTACAAAAGATTTTCTTTAATAGTAGATCCAGTTTGAATCCTTAGAATTGGTCTTTGTGGTCATACCACCAACAAAGTTCTGCCTTGATGTTTTTAATAAACTCCTTTTAAATGTTCTCATCCCGAGTTTTGCCTCTTTAATCAGGGTCAAGGCAGATACATATGACTGATCTTCTCTCATCTTTGTGAGAGCTTATATAAAATAGTGCACCATGTACTGGTGATAAGATGCTCTGTAATACAGACATACAAGGGTTCCACTGGCATTTTCCAAATCCTTTTAAATGATGTTTTTATTTTGGAAATGCCTGTTTTCTACACTACTAGAATTTAAACTTGGTCTTCAAGGATTGTCTCTATAAGATCACACAACTACCACTACTTGCCAGTTTCCCAATTCTAGACTCTATTGCAATAGTCCAACAGTTTATCTCCAATTCACCATTGCTTGTTTGGGAGAGGGAAGATTGCTTGCTCTTAGCATGAACAGAAATAAACAGGATCTTAGTTCTTCCATGTAGTTCATGAGAACATAAAACTGACTAAGATCTTTAAGAAATCAGAGCAAAAAGGAAATACTAGTCCAAGAAGCTAATTCAAGGATTCTTAACCTAGGTAGGGCCCATGGATAGATTTCAGTGGATCTGAGGACTTTAATGGGGTGGTGGAGGGAAAATTATGTTTTTATTTTCACTAACTAAAATATAGCATTTCCTTCAATAATTTAAAAATATTATTCTGAGCTTCACCAGAATTTCAAAGGAGTTCATCACATGCACAAATACACACAAATACATTAATGAATCTTTAACCTTGTCTATTTTATCTTCTTTTGAATTATACTCAGCATGCTACATTTTTCACTAACTAAAGAGTTGACATCAATGTGAATGTAAATAGTTAAGAGTAAAGGACTCCCACAACAGGCAGAGTACTTCATCCTTCTTTGTTCACTCTTGCTTTTCTAGAGTAGTAATTGCTTTCCATTTTTGGTTTTGTGAAGTTTGCTTTTCTACTAAATGAATGAATGTTTTTCTATTGGTTTCCCATCATTTTAAGAAGTTAAGGAAAGTAATCACTTAACAGATGATTAAAAACAACTAGCTTTATTTTGCCTAGGTTTATTTGAATAATGTACTGCATTACTATATGTTCAGATCACCAAACTACATTCATTCATTCTTCTAATAGGCTGAGATATCCTGTTTTATTGGTCATATTTAGTATGTCTATACTCTAATAACTGAAACATGTAAGATATTTTATAAAAGAAAAGGGGGGGATTCTGGATTCCTATACGAATCATTTTGATGGGTCTCTACAAGTTAGTCTTCTTGTTAGTGCTAATCAGAGCATGTGAAAGCCTTCTCCCTGCTAAACTAAGTCCTTCCTCCATTCAATTAGTATCTTTTACTTTGGATTTTGTCATATTTTCCCTCTCAATTCACTCAGTTCCAGCAAACACCTCTCATTAGCTTCATAGAGCACAACTAAGAATCTTAATTGAGAAATGGTATTCTAGATCCCTGCCAAGGAGAAGGGTGTTACTACAGTGTGGGGGGACGGTAAAAGGAACCAGCAACTTTGGCTGGGTAGTGAGAAAACCTTGTCTTAAATCCTCTATATGCTGATTACTTTATGCCCTTGTATAAGTCACTTCCTCTGTCTGTCTTAATTTCCTCAGATATAAAATGATTGTTTTGGCCCAGATGATATCTAAAGGTTCCTTCCAGCTCTAAATCCTATAGTATTTTTTCTATAGTATTATTTAAATATAGTTTGAGGTAGGAATGGGCTAGATGACCTTAAAGTAGCCCCTTTGAATCTAAGACAATCTAAAAAAACTAAGCTATTTGGCTTCATAGTGGGAACATTATTCCCATTTTAGAAATGGCTTTGTACAAGTCATAGAACTAATACATTGAAGGAAGAATTTTCTGTTTCTAGTTTTGTGAAAAACAAAGGGAAAACAGCTTACTATTTGAAGGTAAAAAACAGAAAAAAGAAGCATTGTAGCTTTTAGCTTTTAAGAACAAAGGAATACAAAGACAATATAAAGAAAAAAGTAAGCCTTACATTTTCCCTAGCAGCAATTTTTTAAGCACAACAACACAAATTAAACCATTATCATATTTCTCATAATGTCTTTACCCTAGGGATTTTTTTCAATATTAGCTTTTTATTTGGTTTAGTAGCTAGCCTGCTTTTTTCAATGCATAATTTGTATGAATCATATACAACTATGGATAACCAGATCAAAGTAAATAGAACCTAAGTTCCTTGAGGGCAAATAAAGAGAAGATTATCTTCTATTTTTTTGTATCCTGCACAAACCCTTACATTAACAATTTACCAAATAATAACATTCAAAAAATAATTATTGGTTGATTGATTGATAATGTCATTTAGCTCAAGTGAAAAGATTATTTGATGACCATTTTAATCTACCACTATACAAAGAGTCACATCTTATCAGGATTAGAAAAATATTCTTTTGTGGCTGAATAGGTTAATATTCTTCCAAAATTGCACAATCTCAGTCAAACTACTTCATCCCTTTGAACCTCAATTTTCTTAAATGTAAAATATGAAGAGATTAGCTCAAAAGGTTGTAAGGAGCAATAAAATAATGTATATTAAATAATAAAATAATGTATATTAAGCAATTCATAAACAAAAAGTACAGTATGTGTGAACTATTGTTATTCCCATAATGCTGTCATTGTTCAAGACACTTTTGAAATCCCATTTTGCAACCATTGTCATAAACTATTACACATCGTCTGAATGCCTTCAATAGTGGCAAATCCTTTGAAGGTACAAACAGCCAAAAGTCATACAAACCCAAATATAATGACTAAGATCAGTGATCAGGATGGAATTTTTTGTTAATTTGGTTTAAAAAAAGTATATGTATATATATATATATATATGTGTGTGTGTGTGTGTGTGTGTATGTGTGTACAATAGTATATATACACACATATATCAACATATATGCATAATATCTTTACATATATACTATGTATGTAATACATATATATCTTTACCTTTGTATATACATATATATATACACACAGAGACACGTGCACACATAATGCAGTGGAAAGAGTTGACTCTAGAAGCAGACACTCAGCTTAAATCCTGCCTTTGATAATTAATAGTTATGTGACATTAAGGAATTCACTTAACCTCCCAAGGTCTCAGTTTCCTCATTGATAGAATGAAATAGTTGAAAGATATGGCTTCTGAAGTCTCTTCTAGCTCTAGCTCTACAAAGTTATTACACTAAATTATAGAAATAAACACAGAACACTAAAGCTAACTCAGAAATGCAGGTATCAAGCTTCAGAGTTTCAAAGACAAAAAAAAAATCTTCTTATCAGCCGGGAGGAAGAAATTCACATTGAAAAAACATCTACTCAGATTTTTGAAGATTACTCAACAATGATGAAAGAAAGTGCTAGAATACTATATTCCAAATCAATGCATGAATGACAAAACATTTATCAAGAACCCACTATGTGTTGTTGTTGTTCATCCATCATTTTGGAAGAGGACCATCACCACTGATGTCTTGCCTTGCACTTGAATTGGATTTAAGTGAGCAGAGTTACACCAAGTCATCAGCCTCACTCTCTCTCCCAGAGTCATAAAAGTCCAGTAGCAAGACAAAAGGCCTTATGACCTGAGATGCAGTGGATGACCTTGGCATCTTCAATGTCAGACTAAGCTCTGTGAATCTTAAAATTTCTCAGACTCTACTTTAAGAAGATTTGGTCTAGCTATTCCCTATTTTAACAATGGAGGTACTTGATCAGGAATGTATTAAGAACTTTTAAAATTACTCCACCCTGCTCAGACGGTGCCTTAGGGGAAGATAAAGTTGCAAACTCCTAATTGAACAATGAAAAGTCCCCAACTCATACTTATAATGAAGCAAAAACTCTAAGCTAGGCGGTCTATTTTTAGATCTAACACAAAAGGGTGCTTAGGTACCTATAAAGGTTAAATTAATCACTAAAAGGTCAAGCAACTTACAAAAGGCAAGCTTAACAAAAGAGGTGTGAAGTTTTAGTCTAACCAGAGAAGGTGAGAACAAAAGAAGATGTGAACTAAGAATGGGCAGTCCTAGGAAAAAGCATCTACTGTGATTGGTAGATGTGAAAATTTAGGGGAGGTGACATAAGAAAAATTTTCTTTAAAAGGAGAATTCAGTTCAGTTTGGAGCTAGTTCAGTTTGGAAGCTGAATTGGAATAGTTCAGGGGTTCAGAGGAGGGTCTCTGAACTCAGTTCAGGAATTGAGGATTTCATTGAAGGACTGGAGCTTGCTTGGGACAATCTTGTGGTAAGTGATAAAGACTGACTCTCTCTCCCTTAAGGCTCAGGCCTAGGCCATTTGGCCTAAGCCCTTTCTACTATTTCCTCTCTCTCTCTCTCTCTCTCTCTCTCTCTCTCTCTCTCTCTCTCTCTCTCTCTCTCTTCCCTTAATTCCTTCATTTATATTAATTAAAATCCCCATAAAACCCAGCTGACTTGAGTATTTTCATATTTGGGAATTTTCCTATGGCGACCACTTATTTTTTATTTAAATCAAGACACTAAAATTATCTTTACAGTTTAGCCAAAACCTTTACAGGTTTGGCAATTCAAAGTCTTGGCAAACCATATTTTTATGGTTATAGCTCTAAGAAGTCTACAATATCTGCTTCAGCTACCTTCATGGCTATTGGAACAGATTGTTCTTATCTGCCCATTCCACCAGAGGAAGTCTTCACGTGCTCAAGGTAGCCATCCACCTACCTCACTGATAGGTTTGAAGCCTGTCAGTTACCTTCAACCTGATTTTAGCCTATCTGCGAGGATGGTTTTATGAGATGTAACTACTGGGCATGCTACAACTTCTTGGATCCATAGATGAAAGTTGATGGAAGATAGAGAAGGTGTCTGTACAGCTCTGAAAAGAACTTGGTAAACCCTTACACCAGATAGTCTAGTCTTCCCTGAATACTTCATACACCCTTGAATGCTAAGGATTCTAAAACAAAGTTTCTGGCCTAAAGGAGCTTCTTTTTAGGTAGAGGGAGGAAACACATATAAGAGTGGTGACCAGGAAAAGCAACTTTAACAGGATTCCCAGGGATGGAAAGTAGAATCATAGTGTGATCAATTGTTCTGCTCTTTTGAAGACATTATAGGGATCATTTGACTACTATTCTCAGAGTAAGACATAAAAAGTAGAGGAGAGGGGAATAGATACATATATAGCAAGTGATGGTAAACCTATGGCACAGGTGCCAAAGATGGCACACAGAGAGTTCTCTGTGGGCACACAGACACCCTCTGAGAGTTCCTTACTAGAAAGGCAGAGGGACTTGGGCAGAACTGCTGCCCTCCCCCCCTCTCCACATTTTTTACATCACCCTCCCCTCAGTCCAGTAGCGCAATGGAAGTACACAGGTAAGGTGGACAGCTCACAAGCAGCAAAGCTGGAGGGGAGCAGAGCTCTCAGATCACATCTCTCCCCCCTCTCTACACTTGCTGAGGACATTCCTCAGTTCACCCACCCTTCCACCCAGCACCCCAGTGGGAGTGCTTCCTCCCTCTCCTGTGTAGGGTGATGGGGCAGGGAATACCCAACATGTAGTAGTGGGGAGGAGCATGGCACTTGGTCTCTGGGGAGGCCAGCATGGCCTGGGAGGGTGGGGTCTGGTACTCTCTCTCTAAAAGGTTCACCATCACTGATATATAGCCACAAGTCAAGATGGATAGGGTGTGAAGCATGGTTTTGGACTAGCTAGAATGATTTGATTAGGGATTAATTTAATTAAGATAATTTAATCAAATTAAAGGAATTTGATTAATTTTACACATTCATTCAGTAGTTATAAAAACTTAGCTTCAGGGTGAAGTTCCAAAGCTGAGTGGACAAGATACTCTAAGTAAAGATGGTCTCTCAAGGTCTGGTCCAAAGGTTTTTGTTCCAATCAGAAAGGGAGTACGTATCAGGCTCTGGGAGAAGTCCAAATTTCAGATAAGGCAATAGTAAAGATAGAAAATCAAGCAGGGAAACTATTGATGAAGAGTGTCACAGATTACAAAATAATATTGTCAACTGTGAAAAACCCACCCCTCAAATATAGAGGAGGCCTGATTGAGATAAAAAGATTATTAAAAGGGAAAATAATTAGACATCCACCCCCTACCTTAGAGAAGAAGGGAAGTTTATGCTTGCAAACCACAAAGGGGGTGGTTTGGGGAGGAGTTGAGGGTGGAGAATAGGCAGTCTTTCCATGGACAAGTGGGACACAGAAGCAGGGATGCTTGAGGAAGTTTGGTAGCAACAGCTGACAAAAGGCTAGTTTAAGAGGGTTTGGGCTTCTTTAGGTAGAGTTTGTGAACACTGGAAAGGCATCTGGGAGTGGGCAAGATTTCAGCAAAGAAGACTAGGTAATGAACAAGACTTCTTGATCATGGCAGGTTCCTGATTGCCTTTTTACTGCAAATAGGCTTACTCTGTGACTGGTGCATTCATATAGTAAGGTAGCTCACGGAAAATAGACATGTTAGTTTCAGAAAAATTTCCACAATATTAATATTAAATGGATGTACTAAATCACATATCAAGCAAATTCTTCAAGGAAAACTTAATTGAAATGAAAAAAGAAGAATTATCTTGTAAGCTTATTGATTTTGGGTGACTGTTCTACTGCCAGACCCATAGAAATCCAAAAGGTAGAGAATCAATTAGGAAACTACAGACTTGAACAAGGTATTTAAAAGATGGGATTTATAGGATTTGGGAGACTTCTGAAGGAATCAGAGATCATGATGTTTTATCATTTACCACCATATTGCATCAATATGTCGAAAGAAAGACTTTTATAGAAATAATCAGCTTGGAAACATAAAAAGGATTGGCTAATTTCTCAAGTGAGACCCACCTTAATTATTCTGGGGTCAGTTGTCATTATCCCTTTGAAATGACTGTCCAAAATCCATGTCTGATTGAACTAACTCAATAGCCTGCTCATTCAACTGCAGGTTATAACACGTATTCCTCATTCTTCTGTTTTTTCTGGTGTGGGTAAGGGGATATTATCTCATTCTTTAGGATAGCTAAATATCGTTGGATTTTTTATAATGTTCCAATCCAAAACAATATTAATTAACAATTAATTATTAAAGTGTCTTGTATATGTAAAACACTATGGTAAGTTCTAGGAATACAGAGACAAGACAACAATCAATTCTTGCTCACATTCTATTGAAAGAAACAATGCATACATAATAATACACATGATAACACGAGGAGGAAATAAACACTAAAATATAAAAAGTTCCGGAAGGACTTCTTCAGCAGATGTCACATGAGCTAAGCCTCAAAGAAAGGGAGAAATTCCAAGAGGTAAGAGTGACAAAGGCCCAAATCAATGATTGTTGTAGTGGGCATAATATCATGCAGAATATTGCTCTTGAACAAGACCTTCCATGGCACTGAACACCCTTAGTGAATGGGCTATTGTTTGCTATTAACATGGTATTTTTAAAAAGGTATTTCAGCAGCCAGTTTTTTGTGTCTTCTTGTGTTATTTTAACTTATCTAAAGAAAAACACCTTGTGTGAGGATAGCTGTTGTCTATATTTTACTCTTCCCTGGGGTACACTAATACTTAAAAACATAGATGATGCACTTAGCACAGGGTTATGCTGGAACATCACAGGGACTTAATAAATGTTTATTGAATTGATCCCACATAGGGACTGAAAGGCAGTCAAAAGACTAGATAAATCAGAAGAATAATATGTCTTTAACATAAGAGGAAGAGGATAACTAAGAGGAGGTAATCATTAGCAGTGTCAAAAAGCCTCACAAAAGATCAAGAAGGATGACAAAGAAAAGATTATTGGATTTAGCAATTTAGAAATGATTGATTACCTTGGAAGGATAATTTCAGTGGAGTAGTAGATTTAGAAGACAAATTGCAAGGGGCTGAGAAATGAGTCAAGAGAGGAGAGACAGTGAATGTTGATGGCTTTTTTCTAGCAGTTTGGCAAAGAAAGGGAAGAGAAAGATGGGACAATAAATTGAGAAGATTAAAAGATAAATGATTTTTAAATGTTCAGGGGACCTGGGCATGCTTACAAGCCCCAGGGAGGGAGCAGTTTGATAAGGAAGGATTGAAGAAAATAATAAAATAGTTGTGTATATAATGCTTCCTCTGTGCCAGCTAATCTGTACTGTGTTTTACAATTATTGTCTCATTTGATCCTCCCAACAACCCTGGGAGGTAGGGTGCTGTTGTCTCTATTTTTATAAATAAGGAAACTGAGGAAAGCATCAGTTAAGTTAAGACTAATCAGATAAGACTTGCTTATCATCACAGAGCTAGTGTGTCTGAAAACAGATTTGAAATCAGACCCAGCACTACATTGTCCCACTTAGCTGCCCTAGGTAAACAAAAAGGGAAGCTCCCAGAGAAGACTGGAAGGAATAAGATGTAGAGAATAAGTAGAGGTATTATCCTTAAGCCACCTCTCCCTCTCAGACTGGTAGCATATGAAGAGAGATTGGGTGTATGATGTCAAGGGATTTGGAGTAAAGTGAGGAGTTGCCAGATATTCATTTATATATCTCTGTGGTTTCTAAGTCACTCTGGAAATTTTCTCCATTCTCTTTTAGATGTATAAATGTTACTGGTTTTCTTTCCTTCTGGAGTTTTTTCCTAACTTTATGTTCACTCCACAATATTTGTTCATTGTACTATGGCCAACTTTTCTTTATTCATTTCGTTGGTCTTTCTGTTAGTTTAACTGTGAAGGTTCATTCTTGGCCTCCCATCCCCTTTTGTTTTTTTATTTTAATTTTATATGGCACCTTCGTCATTCTTTTGAAGTAGTCTGGGAGACATGAGCTATACATTCACAATTTACTCAGTCATTTTATTGAAACTAAACCTAGAGTTTCATAAACTGAAGTTGACTCAAAGAGCATTGTAAATATGTATGATGTAAGTAATTTACAGCATATCATCAACATTAATTTATGTAAAAGATTTTATTTGGGACTTATATGGCCAGAAAAGTAGGTGATCTAATCATGCAGAAAGAATGAGTGATTATCAGTGGATTGTTCCTATGCCCAAAGGGCTTTAAAAGACTGCCTGCCTGCCTGCCCTTTGATCCAGCCATACCACTGCTGCATTTATACCCCCAAAGAGATAATAAGGAAAAAAGACTTGTACAAAAATATTAATAGCTGCACTCTTTGTGGTAGCAAAAAAAAAAATTGGAAAATGAGGTTTCCATCAATTGGGGAATGTCTGAATAAATTGTGTATCTATTAGTGATGGAATACTATTGTGCTGAAAGGAACAATGAACTGGAGGAATTCCATGTGAACTGGAAGTACCTCCAGGAATTGATGCAGTGAAAAGAACAGAACCAGGAAAACATTGTACACAGAAAGTAAAACATTATGGAAAAATCCATTGTAATGGACTTTGCTACTAGTCGCAATGCAATGATCCAGGATAATTCTGAGGGACTTATGAGAAAGAACACTATCCACATTCAGAAAAAGAACTGTGGGAGCAGAAACACAGAAGAACAACAACTGCTTGATCACATGGTTCAATGGGGATATGATTGGGAATGTAGACTCTAAATGATCAACCTAGTACAAATATTAATAATATGGAAATAGGTCTTGATCAATGACACATGTAAAACCCAATGGAATTGTTCATTGGCTATGCAGGGGGGTTGGGAGGGGGGAGGGAAATAAAATTAATCATGAACCATGGAAAAATATTCTAAATTAAATAAACTTTAAAAAGAACCAATGGATTGTTCCATTAGAGTTCACAAAATCATTTTTTAAATGGTTGGAATATATCTAGTATGTTGGGTGGATTCTTCATGGAGAATTTGAGTAAAAACACATGAACAAAAATTACCCAGGAAGAGAAGCATAGAAAAGTTATAATTAGTATTAGGAGGTACTATGACCAGGATACAATTAGGGAGGTTGCTGAAACCCCAGGTACAATGATTTTCAAAACAAAGAAGGAGGGGAAAAGGGTGCAATAATTGGCTTGCTACCCTGGTTATAATCATTCTTGGAAGTTGAGGATGAGGGATATAAGACTCTTTGTCACCTCATACCCAGGCAGTTACACATTCCCTTGAAGGTGTTTTATTTTGTTCCCCATTCCTACTATCTTTCACCCCCTACCAGACCTCAAACTTTAACTCAAAACCCTAAGAAATTACTAACAGCCTGCTGAAAATCTCCCTTTGGATAATCCATCAACATCTCAAACTCAGTGAGTCCAAAATAATCCATCATCTTTCTCTATAAACCTTTTCCCCTTTCAAACTTAACCTATACCTATTGAGGAGCCATTATCCTATTGGACATCTAGAGTCAAAACCTCAATTATTCCTGGATTTTCTCTCTGCTTCCTCATCCCCATAACTAGTTGCCAAGTCTTGTTCATTTCATATCCATAATATTTCATTCATCCCTTTCCTTCATTCCTCTACACAGCCACTAGTTCAGAACTTCATTTCTTTTCAAATGAGATAGCCTTCCATAACAAAAATTAATGTGCAAGGTAGTAGACATTACAATAGTCCTAAATGATCTATGTGCTTCCAGGCTTTCTTTCTATTCCATCCTATACCCAGAAGTCAAGGTAATATTCTTAAAGCCTAAGTGTGTCTGTGAGATTATCTGACTTAGAAATCTTCACTGGCTCTAGGAAAAAATACAAACCACTTAGCCTGGCATTGAAAGTCCTCCATAATATTTCATATTTCTCCCTTTCATGGATTGAGCATTCAAGACAACCTGAATTATTTCCTGAACTGGGACATTTTTTTCTCCTCCCTCTACACATGCCCCCCTGTTTCTAATGGACTTCCTTCTTATTCCTCTCCTTTCACAGTTCTTGTCTTAAAGGATTAGCACAAGTGTCATCTCCACAGAGCCTTCCTTATTGTTAATGATCTCTTCCAGCTCATACCCTTCAGTCCCACTCTGATTTTATTCCAAAGGCTAACTCTTCTAGATTGCTCCTCCCCCTAACCTCTCTGGAATCTTCCATGCTGCAAACTTCTATGCCCAATGCTCATAGAGCAGGCTGATAGGAAGGAGCTGTCATTGGCCAGTGCCTGGTGTTTCCCTGCCTATGACATCAGAGACTGAAAACAAATCAGATACACCTGAGAAACAAGTCTCTTCTATGAAACAGACAGACCTTCAAGGCAATATGGAGCTGCCCTGGTGTGGTGACAAAGAGTCCTATATCCCTCATTTATGGTGAACTTCTAAGAATGATCACAACTTGGGGAGCAAGCCAATTATTACAGCCCTTTCCCTCCTTCTTTGTTTTGAAAATCACTGGCTGGGGTTTCAGTAACCTCCCTGATTATATATCCTGGATTTCCTCTCTCTACTCCTGTGGCTGCTTTTCTTTTTATTAATTAAAATGTGTCTGTAATAAAGACCTTTTAAAATCACTGGACTGGCTTGGAAAGAACTACACAAGATAATGAACAGTGAAATGAATAGAACCAGGAGAATATTAACACACAGCCACAAAATGAATACTGGAAGAATGAAATGAGAATGTCACCTCCAGAAAGTGAACAGAAAGATAAATATGAAAGACTTAATTTATATGTTGGCTTCCCTAACAATATCCTATGTGATATAGGGAGGATTTAGAACATTTGTAGATGGGATCTATTATGTAGATATGAAGAAAAGTAAGTTAAATATATGGGAGATTTGTGATTTCATTTGTAATATTTTTCTTTCTATATGGAAATGTTTGTTTTGTTTGGATTTGTAAACATTTGGAATAATAATAATAATTTGAAAAAAAGAAAAACACATGGAAATATCAAGAGTAACACTACAAAAAAAAGTTTGTGAAGGTGAAAATAAAATAAAGTTACTGACCTGATTAAATCCCCAAACTGCTAAAATGGATTGAGATAGCTCCATAGTAAACTTTAGGCTCCTTAAGGAGAAAGGCTGGGGTTTTTTTGGGTTTGGTTTTGTTTTATATCCCTAGCACAATTCTTCATATATGATGGTTATTCAATAAATGTTTTTTAATTGAGTAGTAAGTCATTATTAAAAAAAAAAAGTCTGCTTTACTATTTGGATGGTAGGCTCCTGAGTTAAAACACTAATGTTAGAATAACTGAAATAATGTATGATATATAAACTAAATGCATAACGTTTTTTATTTTACAAAAATCCCCACAAAATGATTGAATTCCCATATCTACATGAGTTTCTTCCTTCAAAGTAGCCACATTGCCAAGGTTGTACTTATTCCAATAAGCTGCTATTGCTCAAAATATTCTTAGAACTCCTCTTATAGAATTGTCACCAGATCCCAATTTTTGAGCACTAAAAGAAAACCAATCTTAATGCCTTTCCTCTGTGGACCAGTCTAGCTAAGTTTAGAAAGTTGGCTACAAAGTGACAAATTTTTTTTAGCCACAACTCATGACACAGTTTAGCAAGATAAAGCAAAATTCAAAACTGCATTAGAGAACTATGTACTATGTTCCTACTCCCTTCGATCACAATTAGCATACTAAAGCATGTTCAAGCATTCTGCTGAGCAAATTTTCATTTTTTGAGAGAATATTTATTAAATTAGGGGAACATAGAAAAGTTTACCTGTCAGACTTATGGATAAGGGAAGAATTTTTGACCAAATATGGCATAGAGAAGATTATGGGAAAAAATGGATAATTTTGAATACATTAAATTTAAAAGTTTCTGCACAAACAAAACCAAATGCAAACAAAATTAGAAGGGAAACAACAAATTGGGAAAAAATTTTGATAGCAAGAGTCTCTGACAAAGGCCTCATTTCTCAAATATATAGATAACTGAGTCAAATTTATAAGAATACAAAGCTTTCCCCAATTAACAAATAGTCTAAGGATATGAGCAAGCAGTTCTTAATGCTTCAAATTACTGATTAGAAAAATGCATATTAAAAATAACACTGAGATACCACCTCACACCTATCAGAAAGGCTCATATAACCAAAAAGGAAAATGATAAATGTTGGAGGGGATGTGGGAAAATTGGGACACAATATACTGCCAGTAGATCTGTGAATTAAAACAACCACTCTAGAGAGCACTATGGAACCAAACCTAAAGGGCCATAGAACTATGTATACCCTTTAACCCAGCAATACTATGAGTATGTATCCCCAAAAGATCAGAGACAGGGGGAAAGGACCTACTTATACAAAAATATTTTTAGCAGCTCTTTTTATAGTGGCAAAGAATTGAAAAACTGAGAGTCTGTCCACTTTTTCTGCACATGACTGTTGAAGGCCATTTCCTCAGATAATTAAATCTTGGTGCAGACCTCCCTAATCTTGTTAAACTAAGGAGGGTGGAGAAAATTGTTATTGATTAGGAAATAGCTAAAGTACGGTCTGATTAGGGTGGGATAGTTTTAAAATCCACAGTATCCATCCATTTGGAAATGGCTGTACAAAATGTGGCATATGGTTTTAATGGAAAACTATTTTACCATAAGAAATGATGAACAGGGTGAGTTAAAAAAAAAAAAAACCTGGAAAGACTTATATGAACTGATGCAAAGTGAAGTGAGCAGAATCAGAACAGTGAATGCAGTAACAGTGATATTGTATAGTGATCAATTGTGAAAAACTATTGTCAACAAAACAAAGTTCCAAGATAGTTCCAAAGGATTCATGATTAAAAACAAAACAAACAAACAAAACCCACTTCCACAGCCAAGAAGGAACTGTTGGAATCTAATTACAGATAAAGCATGCCATCCTTCACTTTATTTTCTCCATGAGTTTTTTTTATTGTATATGGAAATATGTATTGCATGAAAGCCCTGATATAATCTATATCAGACTATTTACCACTTGGGAAAAGGAGAGAAGAGAGGGATAGAGAATCTGAATTGCAAAAAGTCGGAAAACAATTGTCCAAAATTGTTTCTATGCATAATTTTAAAAAAAATTCAATTAAAAAATGTTTGTTAGTGTAGCAAAGTTTATTTTACCATTGGGAAGCTTCTTAAATTAAAAATCAGAGATTCCAAAGCAAAAGAGAAATGACTTTTTTTAGCTAGCAGAATGCTTATATAGTCAATGTTTGCTATGCCATAGTCCTTACAGTTAGGAACGCTTATTTCTCAAGTCATTATGAAAAATGAAATTATAGATGACTGGTTCTCTCTTAATATATATTGCATCCTTTAAAGATAACACTACCATGAACAATAATTTCAACTAGAAAGACTAATGTGAACTAAGTTGAACTAAGTGGATTTGTATTTATTGTTTCACTTTGGGGTACCTTTACTAGTAATTCAATAGCATTCTTTTTGATCAACAAAAATTTACTTTCTCTTTATCAGTTCTCTCCACCTCAATTAAAAAAAAAAAACAAACCTTTTCTCCTTTCAGGCTAAAGGGTTATAGTGGGTGGTAGAAAAAATTAATTCTTGATAATTGAAAAATAACTATTAAACAAAATACTTGGAAAAAACATGTATAGTTAAACAAAAGAAAACCAATGCTGCACTGCCACTGCGGTCAGTTGTGGCTTTTTAACAAAAAGAAGCAGTCTATTATGCTGAGAAGTAGCATGGCACAGTTGATAGATCACTGAACTTGGATTCAAGAAGATCTGGATTTGTGACTCTGGGCAAGTCATATAACCAACAGGGGCCTTGATTTATCTGTAAAATGTAGGAATGTCATGTAGGAATGTAGGAATTGTAAGAAAAATGTAAAATGAAGGAGTTCGACTCAATGACCTCTAAAGTCTTTTCCTTCTACTCTAAACCCTTGATCCTGCTTCTTAGAATCACTTTGGTTACTTCATTCTTTACACCAAGTAAAATGACTGTGTGCCTGCAGACCATACCTATCAACTGTGATTTAAAGCTGATGTTCCAGTAAGTGGTTGTTGTTTTTTTTTGCTTTATTTATTTTTGCATTCTGATGTTTCCTTATTTCACCTTATAAAAAAGCTAATGGATATAAACAAGGCTATCAACAATGTAATAGCATTTCTAGTATAGCAGTTTTGAAATTCTTTATTTAGAACTGACTTTTTTTGTTGTTGTTACCTAGAAAATCACCAAAGGAAGAAGGAGTGAATATAATCAACAATTTATAGAGAAAGTAATGTAATAGCAAAAGACAATTTGTGGATTTTTCATTTATTTTAAAATTATGACCAAATCAAACATAAGTTCTGTTATATAGTAACACCTCAATTAATTGGGAGTTGTTATCCAATAACAACCACAACCCAAGAAAACAAGTAATCTACTTTAAAAGCCTCCAAATAGCTAAACTAGATGCCACAAAATCCATACCTTTAACTTGTAGGAGAGACTCTTCAAGGCTACTATTTCCTGCGATTTTAAGTACAATTCTAAAAAAAAAAACCTTAATAATCCGGTTTCTTTTCTTAGTTTCTGGCTCTTTGGAATAGCAGCATTATTAGGGTTAGGGCAGCTGATGAGGGCCTACTAAAAGAATAAGAACAGTAAGAAGTGATATCTAAAGAGTGAAAGAAAAAACAACAATTATAAAAGGCAGCTACAGAAACACAGAAAATAGACTAGTATCACGTAGCACATAAACAGCCCTATTTAAAATACCTCAACTGACACTATGAAGGTATGAGAAAGCACAGTATGAAATTGATGCTGTATCTCATGTCCTCGAGTCAGCAGGAAAGAAATCACTGCATATAGTCTGCTTAAGGTTATTCTATAATATTAAAAAGATGTGGAAACACGGGATTTTATAAGTGGAAGGAGATTTAGTCCCTGCCCTCCCCATAATCTTCCTCATCCCTACTTACTGTATTCCTGCCCTCACTTTGCAGATGCACCCTCAGAGGTGAAGGAGGCTGGACCAGTCTCAGAATCTATTTAGTGACTAAATCAAGGCTTATACCCAGATCTCATGATTTCTTATTCAACACATTCTACCACCTTATTTCCTGGGAATTCCAGATTCATTTTTCTTCATTAAAAAACAAACAAACAAATACTAAGGAAGACATAACTCTATTAGGAAGAAAACTTATGTTCAACATGATCACAATAATGACTAACATGTCACTATTGAAATGAGTGTCCTAAGTCCAAGGTCCAGTGCATATATGTAATTTAATTGGCACTTTAAGAAAAAGGAATATAGATCCTAAAGCAGTTTCTTACTTTGTCCATTGTAAAAGATGCATATATGAGTGGGGGGGGGGGAGTGGGATCAAACTTGTCTTTCAGATTTAATCAAAAAACCATTTCTACCAAAATGTCACCTGTAATTAAACATCAATAGTTATGATTAACAGAGTGTAACATACATATATAAGACCTTTGACTTCTGGAAATGGAAACAATGGATAGCTGTTTTATAAGTGAATCACTGAAACCTCACATTTATGTTTCAGAAACAAACAAAAAAAAAGGTTTATAGTCAGTCTTAGTAGGCATTCTCTAGCTTTGGGAATACATTTTGAGGAATTACAGATTTTTATAACTCAAAGGGACCCTACAGATCATTTAGTGGAAACCCCTTCTGTTACAGATGAAGAAACGACATCCAAAGAGGTTAAATTATTTATTCAATGTCACACAACTCATTAGCAATGTAACTGGAACTAGAACATAGTCCAGTGTTTTCTACCCCTGACTGGCATTTGAAAGCCAAAGACATTTATACACTTGAAAATAATTTTCATTGAGCTAGAAAGAAAATATACTACAGGTAGCTTATTTCACCACTAGGAAGATTCTTAAATTAAAACTCCAAGAGCAAATATTTCATAGTAAAAGAGGTCTGACTTTTTAACCCAGCAGAATGCTTGTATAGGCAACATTTTTAGGCTAACTATCATCCTTGCAGAACTATCTTTATCCCCAAGTCAGGCTTTAGAGGTATGTATCATTATGCAGATCTTGGTCTAGAATGGCATTTACCAAGAGTGAAAGGAGTATCAAAAGTAAAAGGATAATGCTTTCGTGAAATCTATAATCAAGATTAATTTAGAACTCCTTGTTTTTGGATAACTTTCAAATAATGCTTTTCAGGGGGAACTTTTCTCTTAACATTGTTTATCTACTGTAATTTAGGGATGCTCATCAAGACAAAATGTGTATTCCTTATGCTATTAAAGAATAAAATTGAATAGCAAGGTTTATACGAAAGAATTATAATGTACATTTAAGCCCTTGCTTTAACTACTAAGTTATTTTGTCTCTTAGCAATGATTTTATGCTCTTGTGAAACGAACTATTCTAGTCACCTTAGTTTTGTTAATAGAAAAGCAGAGATGTGCTGGAAAATGTTTGACAACCGGTTCACTGGGAAAACAGGACACACTTTTAAGTCTAATCTGCATTACGAACATTTTGTCTACTGCTTTAAGTTCTAGAAACCAACAAATGAATCAAGTTCTGATTTGTAGCATTTGTTAATTTCTGAGAGTGTAAATGCTCAGATTGAAAATTTAACAATTGGATATCCTATTTGAACTGGCTCCCTGAACATCCTATTTTGGAGGTACTAATGTTCACCACTTGGTAAGGTACATATGAATAAAGCATCGTGAACCTAAGGAAATATTTAAATGAATTTAGTTAAATTCAAAATAGGTCTTATAAGAGGAACAGCTTTTCAAAAATTTTTTAAAGCTTCCTTTGGCTTTCTAACTTTAACCTACTATTTACCAATTCTCTAAGTATTACTTAGAATACATTTTAGCATACTTTAAAGGGCTCTCAGATTAATTGTGAGCAGCATTTTCCCTTAGGAAGGTCTACATAATGTATTTGAATGGGACCCAAATGTAACAAACATTGTGATGTCCTACATTTTTAATTGTTTGAATTACCTGGTATATAAGGAAAAGAACAAAGCAGACTTTTTAAGTTGCTATTACTTTAACTGCTTATAGGTCTCTATACATGTTATATTTTCCTATTATATCTATTAATTTTTCCAGATTGCTTTTTATTAAAATGATACTGAAAAATTTTGAGAGCTATATTGAATATCATATACTCAAGATGATAATCACAATCAAGTACCAAGGGGAATCCAAGTAGAGCCAAATCAAGTGTCTAACATCCATACAACTCAATAGAGCATACTGCAAACGACTCTTACTATTTTCCTGAACAGCACGAAGACCATCTAAATATTTAGCATCTTACTAAACTATGCTGGGAACTTTGGATCTTATCCCTTCACTATGGAAAAGAGCCTCTACTTGTGCTGTAGGAGACTCAATTCTGCCACCAATTTTTCCCAGTCAAGAATGGAAGTCTTGATTACCACTTGCAGGCAATGTTTTCAATAGCACTTTGTTTTTACTTCATTAAAACATTTTAAGTAGTTATTTTTCTCAAATTGTCCTATTAGAATGGAAGCTCCAAGAAGGCAGGAATCACCTTATCCAAATCTTCCATCATTATCACCCTGTAGGATAATTCTACGTAGAATAGATATGTTTATTGGATTAAGTTTCCAGTAGCAGATGAGATTCACTGCTAAAGTTTGATGCATTTGAAAACACTCTTTAGTGACAAATAGAAATGGAAGATTGAACACATCCTTTTGTAAATCAATAGCTTTGGGAAAATGCTTCATTAATGAAGAACAAGGTGGTTCCTGGAAATGAAACATTCTGGATGAAATGCCTAGAGGGAATTATTTCAAAAAACTGTGCTGCAGCACATGAAATCAGTAAAAAGGAGGTACTAAAGTACCAATTTGAAGGCTTCCATAAATTTATAGTTTTCAAATGGAAAGCCATTTAATGTAAAGTTTTTCTAGTTCACATGCCAACAAAACCCTGAACCAAAACCTTTATTTATGAACACTAGTAATTGACACTGAAACTAAACAGAGTATTCTCTAAAATTTATTTACAGTCAATAAATTAAAGAGCAAAATACAACCAGATTATAAACCTTGATATATCCACATCAAATAGAACTGTCCAGGGAAACACTTCAGTTCCATCACGAACAATTGCTTTCTAATGCACTTAAGACATAAGTCTATATAAAAGGCTTTAAACACACCAATCTAAAGCAAGTATTTTATATCTCCATTAAAAACCATCAAATTCAAGACTGCTGTGGCAATGCTAATTTTAAAAATTCTACAATGAATTTCATTATTACTTGAACTTTTTGTATTCAAATATTTTAAAATGAATCTCTATGTAGGAGTTTTCAGAAAAAAAATAATCCTACAATTTACACATTGGGTCAAGAACTGTCAGCCACCAGCATCAAAGTTATACATGTCCAATAGAGTATTCAAATTGGACAAAGTAAATACACACTACAACAGCAACACTCAGCTATCAACAATGAA
Source organism: Monodelphis domestica (assembly GCF_027887165.1). Taxonomy (NCBI): domain Eukaryota; kingdom Metazoa; phylum Chordata; class Mammalia; order Didelphimorphia; family Didelphidae; genus Monodelphis; species Monodelphis domestica. Next base: position 170,440,503 of record NC_077231.1, read on the forward strand.
GTATGCCCTCAACAATCATCAGTTTATAGGTTTCTTAGTCAGGAAAGTAGGATGCTGGTTGGCAGGAAGTAGGGTCAAAATGATAATAAAAAATTTAAATATTATTTGAAGCACCCATCATACTTAGGCACTCAAAAAAAAAAAAATATGGCAAGAAAGGTTTGTAAATTCCTTTCTAGCTTACACTCCATTTGTGCCATGTGAGATGTAAAGATAAAAGAAGGCAAGAGAATGAATAAAAATGATATTTAGGGTTTCTAAAATATTTTATACAAACTAAACTACATATTTTCTTTAGACGGTGGTGGTAAATGAATGTTCCTACCCTCCCCTGCCAATAAAGGCCATTGTGCTGATTTACCTTCCACACAGTTGCCAAAAATATTGTACTTTACCAACTACATTAGCGGCTTCTTCATATTTTAGAAATTACATTGGCTTTATTTTAAAAGAAACTTGGCAAAAATAAAAATTTCACACAATAGTTTACAAACTAGAAATGGCATTGTTCTGTGAGACCATATAAATTAAGTATTGGACCCAGGATGGACAATCAGAGCCAATTGAAGCCAAAGAAAGCTAAAATCTAGGGAAGCATTTAGACAAGTCACAAATTTACTAAATTTCAAAAGCATAAGAGGAAAAATTTTTTAAACCTCATTCAAAATAAATATATGATGTCAACAGTTGTTTGATAGTAATGTGCTGAGCAAGAGTTATAAAATTCATCCTCCAAGCAAATTTCAAAATCATCTAGGAAATATCTGGATAATCCACAGACTGCAGTCACATTCTATTATGGCCATTAGGTCAGTTTTAGAAACTTAAATTCTTATAAAACTACATAAAATGGCATCAGTGATATGATACAGACATCTTTTTTCACATACCTAAAAATTAATACTAGGTTCTTCAAAGGAATACAATGCATATGAAATACAGCTAGGTATGAAAACTTGTAATCCAAAAGGTAAATTTAGGATTCCAATTTAACATTTCTTCATATTCTAATAAGTTATCCACTTTTATTTACTCATGTGACTATATGGTTTTTGTTTAAGTCACTGAATGAGTGAATTATGGACCATGAGAAGACTGCTGAAAAAAAACTGTCACGAAGTCATTTTTACATTAGAAAAAAACATTTACAAAAATCAAACAAACAAAAAAGGCAATGGTCTATTGAGTCTGCAAGATCTCATTTCAAAAGCTAAGCCAATGAGTTCTAGGAATACAAAAGTCAAAAATGCAACTCTTTTCTTATATTCCCTAAGAAGCTGCCAAGCAGAGTTAAACCTCAGAACTGAGGTTCTCATATTCCAACTTCCAGCCTGGAATGGATTTTTCCATAGCAGAATAATTAAAATCTTGAAAGATAGTGGTACAAAAAAACACTACTTGACCCTTTTAGGTATTGCAGTGATAACTGGTTATGGCACCACTGGCTACAAACCATTAAGTCTTGCTGCCACCATTACCAAAGGCACTTGGATAATCTAGAATCCCACATTTGGCAAGAGTATAAACACTAATATAAAACAGTAATTGAAGGGTTAGCATTAAGTGTGGCTAGCCTATTGGTTATCATGGTCTTAAGTTGATAGAAAAAGACCAGAACTGCAGATAATTTATGAATGGAGAAGAGGAATCCAAACTTTTTATCTTGAACACAAAATCAACAACTTGATTTTGTCATAACATTGGGGGATTTTTTTGGAAGAAAAAGGTTGACTGCTAGGTTGGGCATCTCTTGTTATCTAATAACCAAAAAATAAAAAAGCAGGTATTTGGCCCAATTTAAATTACAAGCAATTATTAAATAGCAAGAAATGTCTCCACCCCTCTCAGTCATTACTACTCAAGTCCTAAAATTAATTTGTGTATTCTGCCTACCATTTCATAAGGATTTTAATTCATACACATTCATTTTTCATCTATAAATCCTTCTGCTTCGATTAATCTTGCTGGATTTGTATGCTAAACCAGTACATGGACCCAAGCCAATTTACCTCCAGTTTTATTTGGTGCCCTATTTTATCGGTGTAACCAACACTAGGTTCTTTAAAAATCAGTTCATTTTTCATCACAAGCCATGTTGTTTCAATGCATTTTCATTTTTATTCATTTTAACTGAATTTAACAAGTCAGCTTTTTCTAAACAAAATGGTATAAAAAAGCAGTAAGCTACTATTATCTTCAGGTGCTCAGTAAATATAAACTTAATTCAGATATAAAAAATTTTTTAAATGACTAAAAAATGTTTAAAGTTCTATTTTGTGACTCTTTATAATCACTGAGCCCATGAAACTCAAAGCCATACAAATCCTTGCACCAATAACAGTCATATAAGCCCTGAACCTTTTAAAAACGTATACTTAGGTCAAAGCTCCAGGAGCCAGTAAAAACTGGGGAACACATGGGATTCAGAATACCCTGAGCACATATTAGTGCAATACCACAAAACATCCATAATCCTCCGTCCAGAAAGAGGGGTGGCGGTAGTGGTGGTGGTGGAAAAGAAAGAAGCTAAGTAAAATCTGGCTTTATTATACAAGCATGAAACAAAATTCCTTTGGAAAAATAATGACTTCTTCGGTGGACTTCCAGACCAGTGAGGTAGAGTCCAAAAGGGAGAAAACGGATCTGCCCCCTAGAGTCCAGGCGACTTCTCAGTCTGGGGTGAGGGGTGAGGCGTGGGGGTAGGGGAAGGATGCGGTCCTGCCCCTTCGGGAGTCCAGGTGTGCCTTCTCCATTCAGCGGAATCAAGGTTGAAGAGGAACAAGACCCAGATGGTTCCTTCATCCTGGGACGGGGGAGCAGGGGGAAGGGGAGAAGCAATCAGATGAACCTTCTTTGCCCATAAAGTGCACTAAGGGGACACGGTCCAGGCCGGAATTGTAAACACTAGACTGACACTTGTTCATTTCTCCTGGCGGAAGCTCAGTCCCCAGGGGAGTCGGCGGCACCGGCGGCATCGACTCCTCGGTTTGAAAAGTGGGGAAGAAAGGTGGTGGGCAGTCCCACCGTGTGGAAGAGAGAAGTCTCCGCGTGTAGACGGGTAGCCGAGCCAGGATCCATAGGAAGGGGATGGGGCTGGGGTGGGGGATCGGTGAGGGTTGGTCCCCTCTAAGTCTCAGGACGTGGCTACGGGAAAGCGGCGGAGCCTCACTACGGGCTCTAGGTTCACTCGCAGGACCTGCTGGGCTCTGCGCCGCGCCGCCGCCAGGCTCCGCTCGCCCCACACGTCGTGGCCGACGCGGATGGTGGGGAAGGTGGTCAGTACCGGGGTGGCTGCTTTCCAGATCTCCTCCAGGGTCCGGCCCCCAAAGCGGCCCGCGTGGGGCAGCAGCAGTAGCGGAGGTGGGGGCGAGGGCAGGGCGGGGGTCGGTGGCGAGGGTTCGGGACGCGGCGGGGGCAGCAGGAGCAAGGGCGCGGGCTGGGGCTGTTGGGGCAGTGCCGGCTGCTGTTTCTTGACTCTCCTGGCGGCTCCAGCTCCTCGGCGCCTCCTTCTGGCCGCCGCTCCGGGAGCTGGCCGGCGGGACGGCGGCGGGGGTAGCAGCGGCGACGGCGACTCCCCGCCGCGAGCGAGGTGGCTGTTCGCGGCAGGAGGAGGTCCCGGGGGGTCCGGGACCAGGGCCCGGCAGGATGAGTAACCATAGACGTCCTTGCTGCGGAGAATATGCGGGGAGAACTGGTGCTTGAGGCTGCATAGGAAGCTCCAGAGCTCGGCGTCCGAGCTCATGAACTCGGTGCTGCGGGGCATGAAGAGCTTGAAGGCGTCGCCCAGTGCCTTGGTGCTGCCGGCCAGGGACAGCTGCGAGCGCGAGTACACCACCTTTTCCTCCCGTTCCGCGGCCAGCCCGTCACCTCCTCTCGCCCTGAGGCCGCCGCCCGGGGCCGCTGCAGCTGCGGCGGCAGCAGCCGCCACCACCGCCGGGGCCGCCGCCCGGGGCCGCCGCCGCCGTCTCCTCACGCTCCGCCGCATGGGTGCCTCCTCGGGACGGCCACGGCCGGCGCCGGCGCCTGGGCTGCCTCCCGCCCTCCCCCGCGTTGTCTTCCGCCGGGGCGGCGGTGGCTGCTGCTGTTGCCTCCCGCCCGGCACTTCTTTCGTTACTTTTCTCGCCTCCGCCGCCGCCCCTCCCCCTCAGCCACCGAGGGCGGAGGACGCGAGTGGATATCCTGCCGCCCCGAACAAAATGGCGCCCGGCGCCCACCCCTGGGCTTTGTCATTGGACACCACCACCCGCTCCCCCCCTCTTCTTCTCTTTCTTCTCCCCCTCTCTTTCTTCCCCTGGCCCTCTCTTTCTTTAAATGTGTCCGCCCCAGGCTCCTCCCACTGTCGTCCTGGCCCCACCCATTGGGTGCCCTCGTAAGAAAGGGGAGGGAAGGGGAAAGATGTGGAAGAGTCTAGGTCTAGGAAGATGGTGGCTGGGATGGTTGGATATGGTGGTGATGGTGGTGGGTGTTGGACTTTAGAGTCACCCGAAGTTGGGTGGTGTAGGTTCTGATGGCATGTCAAGAGTAAAGTGTGTGCCAATTCCTCTATGGGAAGGGAGGGTCAAAGTTACACCCCAGGTTAAGTATGAGTATTGCTAACCTGCCACCTAGGTCTTCATTCTGAATGAAATAAAATGGACACGTCATTAAAAATCATTGATTTAGAGCCAGAAGGTACCTTAGAGATCATCTATCTTAACTCCTTCCTTTAATGAATGAAGAAACTGAGATTACGGAGACTGAGGAGATCAAATGATTCCCTCAAAAGCCACATCTGGATTCAAACCATTGGCAGACTTCTGACTCCAAACCTAGCATTCTTTCCAGTCAAACCAAAGGTTTCAACTATCAGCAGAGCGGTGGAATTGGAATATCAATCACTCCATGCTAGGACATCACAAAATTCCAATTTAAACCACCCCCCTCCACACATACCCTACCCCCTCCCAAAGTCACTATTATTATTATTTCCTGCCTTCTATCCTTCCTACTCTTAGCTTTCCTGTCTCCCAGTCATCTCAAGAATGGCCTAGTGATCCAGAGACATTTAGATAATCTTGTGAAATAAGAAAAGTCTTAATAAAAAAGGATTTTGTGTTTGTGAGATATCAGAAAGCAAGATGATAAACTGATGATAAACTTTCATGGTCTGGGAAACTAAACTCAATAATTCTTATTCAAATTGAGAGGCATTTGAGAACTTGGAATCAATTATAAGCATTGAATCTATGTCACCACTTTGAATCAATAAAATGTTCCATTTGAAGATATATTTGAAAACACTACCTACTTTGATATTCACAGCCTCCTCCAACTAGTGTGGAGAGGAATATTGTGGAAGTCATTCATTCACCTAGCTTCAAGGGGAAAAAACAAAATTGTTTTAGGGAAAATCCAACATATTTTTTAAAAGCTTAAGGGAGAATGTTTAAAATGCATTTATCTTGAAATTGGAGAGAGAAAAATATTAGGATTCAGGCACTGAATAATGGAACAAGAAAAGATAAGTGCTAAAAATAGAGCTTAAACGATTTTATGACCAATAATTTATATTTATACTATATTTTAATCAGAAGTAACTCAAAGAGTTTAATCCTTTCAGTTCAAAAATTCTCTGAAAACAGTATATAGAGGTAGGTAGCAGATTTAACTCTTCATTGCCCAGTTTCTTGTCTGCCTGGAGAATTACTGAATAATGCAGTTACAGTGAATGTGGATTGTATATTATCATTCAGAGTCCAAATTTTAACTTTGAAAGATCTAAGAAACCATCCCCTCCAACTCTTTTAATGGAGGAGGAAAGTGAGGCTTGTGGGGAGGTTAAATGATTGATCCAAACATCACACAGCTAGTGGCAGAGCTGGGAATAATGCTCAGGGCTCCTTATTTCCTACAGTCCACAGCTTTTTCACCAGATGATAAAGATGATAGCTTACATATAACACCTTTTTTGGTTTGCAAATCACTTGACATACATTATTTCCTTTAATCCTCACAATAACTTTCAGAGGGTAAGAACTGTAAGCATTACTGATGAGGAAACCAAAGCTAAGAGGTCAGTGACTTTCCCAGGGTCGTGCATCTGGTAAATATCTGAAAGATGTGAACAGAGGTCTGCCTGTCTCCCAGTCTAACATTCTAAAGAATATATTATGATCTTGTCACATCACAAGACTCCTAAACTCCTAGACTAATACTTCATTAAAATCACAGTAATTTTCTGTAGGTAGGAAGAGTAGACACTCTTTAAAGAAGAATTATCTTGTTTACCTATATGACCCTCTGACATATTGCCTTAAGAATACTAGATACTCCCTAAAGGTTTATAGAAAAATCATTTACTTGAAAAATACACACAAGAATACAAAATCATGAAGCCAAGTTTTGAGTTTGCCTTAGAAATAGAATTGTTTCCTATGCTCATAAAAAGAATTCATGTTGCAATGTTTCTTTTTATCACCATTTCAATAATTCTGGGAATACATAGGAATGTAAACGTTGAATAATTCCCATTGGAATGTCCCAGAGAACTGACTTTTAAAATCATTAGAAAGTAAGTCAGTGGGAAGTTAGGGGAATTTTATAAGGAAAGAAAAGGTCAAATAAAGAGTTATATAGTACTGCTTTAGTTTTTATCATAACTATTATATCATGCTAATTGCCATCAAATAAGTACTGCATGTTCTTTTCATTAAGAAATGTTTAAACCAAATGAAGATTTTTTAATGGAAATGAATATACAAATATGTATATATACATATGGAATTTGTGAAATTAAACAACTCTTCATTGTGATTTTAATTTAAAGAAAACATTATCACAAATTACTTAGTTTTCCAACCTTTCTTTAATAGCAGCAGTAGGAATAGTAGACATTTTTATGATACTGTAAGGTTTGCAAAGTGATGATATGCACATATAACTGTCTTCTTTCTACTGAAAACCAAACAAGATTCTTTAATTCTTGAATACTGTTTTGTAACTAAGATCAAAATTGTTTTTAAATTGTTATAATATTGACTTTTGAATATACCAATGTTTGTTTTACCCAGCTTTTTTTTTTCCCTTTAGTGCTTCCTCCTTTGGTATCTCTACTTCTTATTCTACTGTTTCTATTAATGATTTAGAGTAGATTTCTTACAAATAGCCATTTGTCCACCCTTTAGGGACAAATTAAAATGGCAACAGAAAGAAAAATAATTGATTTCTTTTACTACCTGTTAACCTCCTGTGGGGAGTCAGATTCAGTAAATTCTATTCAATATACATTAAGTACCTATGTGCTATATGGCTAGGGGATATACAAAATTTTGATAAGGTAGTCTCCTGCTTTGCCCTCATGGAGTTTAGTACCACAGAGGTTGCTGAAACCTTCTGGAGGGATGATAATTTTTATATATACTTGCAAGTTGGAATTAAGGGATTTAAATTCATTTTAAATTAAAGTTATTATTAAATTAATTAAAGATTAAATTCATTTGTATGATTCCTAGAATTGTTCAGAATTTTGTACTTATGTACTTTGGTACTCTAAGGATCCTTGGTTTCACTGGGAGTAGATTGGTGCTACCTTTAATAAAACCAATTGTAATCCTGCAAACCTTAACAGTCTTTATGAGTTATTTTTATGAGTTTATGAGTTATTACAGTTTATATATATGTGTGTGTATATGTATTCACTCAAGCTATTATAAATCTTATAAATAAATAAGTAAACAGTAGACATGAGAATAAACAAGAATATCTTATAGGCATGTTCTCTATATAAAGTTAGTTTAAAAAGAAGTCAACCAGAAATAATCATACTTAAATGCTCTAACTGAAAGATGAAAATTAAATTTTCTTTCTTAGCTACTCTACTTAACCATGCAGTTTTTTGTGAAATTCATTGTACTCTTCAAAGAATTCCAGTTGAGAATATTTGTTATGTTTTTTGTGGTTTAACCAATATCCTCTAAGCCCTATTTCTCATAATTAAATAATAATGATAAAGCATTTCTCAATCTTGGACTTACATGTTATACTTTAGCCAAGTAAATAACACTTCATTTTAGTCTAAACCATATCAAATACATGTGGCATAAATTAACAATAAAATTTCCATTTTTCCCACCAATACTTCTCTGAAATAATTTGGATTTTTCAGTTCTGACACTGCTATCAAATGATTTAGTTTTGTGAGATATAGCATTAAGAGGACAAAACTGCAATGGGATATAACATGTTTACCTTCCTTATTGGTTATTTCACATTTCAAAAATATATGCAATAAGATATAATTCTTAGATTTTAAAAGGTTTTTATGATATCAATTTTATTTTTTAAATTAATCAATAACTAATTTGTGATACGGAGCCTTCATAGTCATCTAAATATCTCCCACCTAATGCACCTTTTAGGAGTATCCCTACTATACCATTCCTGATGATCACTCATACTTTGATTGGATACCTCCAGTGATGAGTTCATTACCTCACAATGCAAGATTCCATTCCCCAGAAGGTATCATTGTTAGACAAGTTCTACTTGTCAAAAAGTTCTATTAAAGGTTTCAAGTGATAATATATGTATAACCCAGTAGAATTGCTTATCAACTTTGGGAGTGGGAAGGGAAGAGGGTGGGAGACAGCAAGAATCATGAAACCATGGAAAAAAATTTAAAAAATAAAATAAAATTTAAAGATTAAAAAAAAGTTCTCTAAAATCTGACATCATATAATTTTTACCCATTGGCTCTAGTTCTGCTTTCTGGCACAGCACAACACAGATTATAGCCCTTCAGATTCTTGAAGATTGCTATCATGCTCCCATGAATCTTCTCTTCTTCAAGCTAGACATAACAGGTACTTAAATTATTCCACATAACCTTGTATGTTTGTGTGTCTATAGTATGTGTGTGTGTACACACATGTGTGTACACACACACATACACATTCTGTGATTATGTTTTTTAAACTTCACACCTTAGTGGATGCCTTCCTCTGTTAGACTTCTTTCTTTTAAAAATGCCTCCCAATGTTAAATACAACCTGTGAGATAGCATTTAACAGTACGAGATTATATATAACTTTCCATGATTTGGAACCTATAGTTCTGTTGTGTTGGCTTTCTAGCAGCTACCTTATACTATAAACATAAGTTTGTGGCCAATTAATACCCTTCTCCCAATTTTTTTTCACATAAGCCACTGGCAATGTCTTATTTTATACTTTTAAAGATGATTTTTAACTTAACTGTACTACCTAGAATCTTATGCTTTTTTTATATGGTTGACTTTTATTTTGTATTATAGCTATTTGTATATGTATCATATCCCTTGTAATCTCCATGAGAAAAAGGACTACGTCTTGTATCTTTCTATCTCCCTCAATACTTACCACAATTTTCTATAGGTGCTTAATAAATATTGAATTGAATTAAGTTTATTTATGTTTAAATCTAATCTTGTTTGCTTGAGTCAAGCATTCTAGTCATCTTGGTTATCATTTGATTTTTGCTTTTTCAGAGCACCTAAATACCTAGGCTTATAAATTTCTGTATAGGTTTAGGCAGGCATTATAATTGGTAAAATTACAAAGAGGAAAGAAAAAAGAAACAAGAAACAAGAAACTACTTATTTGGGAAGCAACAAAAATGGGAAAATCACTCTAAGACATTAGGAGTTGAATGGAACTAAGAAGGTAGAGATGCAGAAAGCAATATAGCGAAGCTCCTCCACCAAGACTCCTCCAAAGGGATCCAGAAAATACACGTAAGTCCTTATCAGGATTTATAAGAAAAAGTCACAGGGAGTTGTTTTTTCTAGCTGAAGTCAGTAAAGGGAGATAGGCAGGGGAATCTGTAGACCCTGGGGACAAGATTTGGTAAGGAGTACACTGCACATGGAGTATTGTAGTAGGCAGGGAGAGGCTATGTAGTAGGGCAGAGCCTTGACCCACAGCATGGCACTCTCAGACACAAGGAGGAATCTGGGGAACAGGGGGGACCTGGCAGCTTTGTCACCCACCAACTAGTTCCAAGTCACAGATATAGAGAAGACTGAGTGAGGAGATCTGTACCCAGGAGTGGCATTCTGAGATAAGGAGCCACCATGGGTCCTAGACTGAGAGGAGCAAGTTATGAAGCACAGTAGCAGAGTGTCTCTGACCCAAGGAGCAAAGCAGGGTTTGAGTTCCAGATTCTAAGTCAGCCTCAAGCTGACCTTGACAGCAGTCAGGAGTAAAGCAGTCAAAGTAAAGGAGAGACTGTAATTCTGTCACAGAATCTGCAGCGCTTCCTAGAAGCTGATTGTTGTTGTTTGTTTTTTTTTGAAGAGGACCAATGGCATCACAGGGCAACATCTTGACTTGCACTTGAATTTAAATGAGGCAGAGTTACACAAAGTCATCAACCTTATTCTCTCTTCCAGAGCCCTTGAAGTCCAATGGCAATATGAAAGGATAACTGTCAATGGCCTGAGATGCAATGGATAACCTTGGCATCTTCAATATTTGACCAAATTCTAAGCATTCTCAGTGCCTGCTTCAGCAACCTTCATGGTTGTTGGGACAAATTATTCTCATGTGCCTATTCATTAAGGAGGAAGTCTTCACATGCTTAGGGTAGACATTCCCCCACTTCACCTAAGGGTTGAGGCCTTTCAGCTACCCTCAAACTGGTTTAATTCATCTGCTGAGACCATTTTACCCAGGCCTCTGCGCATGCTACAGCTTCTTAGAGCCATAGGTGAGAGTTGGGTGGAAAATGGATGCCAAAATTGGATAAGCAGTCCTGAAAACATCTTAGCAAGCAGCCCTCATACTAGAGATGCTAGTTCTCTCCAATTATCCAAATGCCCCAGCTGGATGATAGTGGCTGTATTAAGTCTACTCTTGCTCTGACCCAAAGTGAGGTCAGGAACCTGCAGAAGTCAGATGAGAAGAGTGACAATTAGATTTTGCCTTGGTCATACTACTTTGGGAACGCTAAAAATTTGCAGGTCCCCAGGCTGAGCTGTCCCTGAAATTTTAGAAAGTGACAAAAGAAGCAACCCAGACATTCTCTCCAGAAGGATAGCAGAACCCAAATCTGATATGAATTCTGAAGTCATGAAGTAGGCTGGAACAACAAGCAAGAAAAAAAATGAATCCCACAAAAACAAAACAACAACAACAACAACAACAACAACAACAACACCTTATGGTAACAGAGAGGCTTACTACACAAATTTGAAAGAAGAGAATGATTCCAAAATGCATACAAGCAAAGTCCATTCAACTAGATTTTCTCGGAGAAAATAAAGCAAGAGTTTAAAAAGAGAGTTGAAAATGTTTTCATCAATGAAAAAACACTAGAGGGAAAAGTTGGAAAAGAAATGAGATCCATGGAAGGAAAAAATAGAGAATTAACAATTTGGCATAATAGATACAAAATCTTGCCCAAGTAACAAACTCCCCAGACATCAGAACTGATCAAGTAGAAGACAATGACTCCATAAGACAACAAAAAATATTTTAAAAAAAGTCAAAAGAGAAGAACAAGAAAAGAATAACAGGAACAAGAATTAGATTAGCAAAAATAAGTGACCTGGAAAACAGACTGAAGAAAAAAGATTTAAGACCCACCAGAATAGAAGTAGCTAGGCAGCACAGTGGGTAGAGTGGCAGACATGGATTCAATTTTGGCCTCAGATACGTCCTAGTTATGGGGCACTGGGTAATCACATAACCTTAATTAGCCCTTGCCTTTCAGTATTAAAGTTGTTACCAGGACAGGAAATAAAGGTTTTTTAAAAATCACTGGAATTCTTGAACATCATGATGACCAAAAATGAGCCTAGATATCATATTTCAAGAAATTTTAAAAGAAAACTGCTTTTATTTCTTAGAACCTGTGAAGATTGGATTTAGCTATTTCCTGATTATAACAATGAAGATACTTAGTTTAACAAAATCAGGAATGTCTTGGGAACTTTAAATTACTCCACCCTACTTAGACCATACTTTAGGGGAAGATAAAAGTTGTAATCTCCTGATTAAACAATGAAGGTACTTAACTCTTACCTTATAGTTAAGCTAGAACTTTAAGCTAAGTCTATTTTAAGATCTTAATACAAAAAGGTGTTAAGTAACTATAAAGGTTAAATTAATCACAAAAAGGTTAAGTAACTCACAAAAGGTGAACTTAATAAAGAAGTGTTAAGTAACTCTAAAGATATAATCTAATCAAAAAAAGATGAGAACTAAAAGTATGGGCAGTCCTGGAGAAAAGCCTTTGATGTGATTGGTAGATGTAGAAATTTAGAGGAGGGGACAAAAGGGTGAAAGATCTATATATTTGGATCACCTCCTCTCTCTGGGACCTTTTGAGGTGGAGACTTGGCTGATAGCAGTGTGCTGGGCCTTTCAGCATCTTAGAGTGGCTACAAGCTATTGTCCAGTTTGGTGGTGAGTTTCTGGCTGAGTTTCCCTCCTTTACTTTTCCAACTTTATCCTCTTAGAAGGTTCTAATCTTCTTCAGAGACCTAGAGATGGGGATTTAAATTTCCCCTGGCATAGGCCAGGTAGGAAAAATCCTATATCCTCTTCCCTCCTTCTCCTTAAATTCCTTCCCTCCATATTAATTAAATTACCATAAATTTCCAGACTGGCTTGAGTATTTTATTTGAGATTTCCCTTGGTGACCAATTAAATCTAGATTTAAGTCACAACCCTAAAATTATCCTTACAAACCAGAAGACAAAGTGAAAATGAAAGAAATCTACTGATCACTTCCTAAAAGAAACATCGAAATGAAAACTTCCAAGAACATTATAAACAAAATTTGAAACTTTCATGTCAAAGAAAAAAAAATTCTGTAAGTCACTAGAAAGAAAGAATTCAAGTATAAGGGAACCACGATATGAATCACAGAAAAATTAATCTTTAATGAAATAGGAAACTTTTAAAGATTTCTGAAGAAAAGACCAGAGCTGCATGGAAACTTTGAATTTCAAACAAAGAGTTAAGAGAAATACAAGAAGATAAAACATAATTGGATGATCATTGCAGACAAAATAAGGTTATATTACTTACATTCTAATATGAGGAGATGATGCATGCATCTCTGTGAATCCTATCATCATTAACAAGAGTCATGGAGAAAGTCTAACAAGACAGAGGTAAACTATTGTGAGTAGTTTTGTTATGACTTAAAGATCCTGAGAAAAATAAAAAAAGAGGAAAAAAGGAACACATTAGGGTGGGAAGAGTTAGGAAAATTTATCTCATATAATCAGAATATGCAAGTAGACATCTATTCAAGAAGAGGATGTAGAGGAAAGAGTAATTGGTACTTGATCCTCCCAAGCTGGGCAAAAAAAGGAAGAATAAACACATATACACAGCTAGATACAGGAATATATATCACACAATATGGGAAAAGGAGGGAAATAGGAAATTAGAGGGAGAGTAGATTGAGAGGAATTAAAGTAAAATTAACTACTAAGGATAAACAAACAAAAAAGTTGTACAAAAATTTTATAGCTCTTTTTGTGGTGGCAAAAATGGGAATTTAGGGGGTTACCCATTAATTAGGAGATGGATAAACAAAGTACAAATGTGATGGAATACTATTTTGCTGTAAGAAATGATGATAGGTATGATTTTAAAGAAGCCTAGGAAGATTTATTTGAAATGAACAAAAGCATGAGAAATAGACACATACACAGACTTGTGGATTATACACACACTTGTGGATTATACTGAGAATATTATAGAAAAGAGAATCAATTTTGAAAGAATTAGAAGCTGATCAGTATAATGATCTATCATCATAATTATACAAGTTTATTCTGTATGAAGTATGTATAAGTATATATGTGTATGTATGTGTGTATAATATATATGTATATACACCCATACATTCTTTCCTATTGTTTCTGGAAAGGATTTGTAAAGCTATACCCTCTAGCCTCATTTAGGGGATCACTCATCAGCCCCACTCAGTATCCTATGAGCTGTAAATTCCCCTGCCTAACCACTATTTTTGTTTATATGTTGGCTTCCCCTTTACAATATAAGCTCCTTGAAGTCAGGGATTAACTTTTTTTTTTAGTATTTTTATTGCCATCACTTAGCACAGGGCTTAGTAAATAATGCGCCCAGTAATAAAGGCTTTTTCATTCATTCATTTGCTCATTTATTCACTTTTTAAAAACATAATTAACAGTGAACAATCTGTTTTCACTTCTTATAAACATCAAACAAGATCAACTATATTAAACTTCAATATGAAAGAACCAGGTTAGCTATAAATAATAATTTCCAAAGATGTTTATTAAACACTAGAATGAGTTATTAAAGAAGCATGTGTAATCTTCAGAACATAGATGGTCTTCTATTTTGTTTTGTCTATGTGTACATCTGAGTAAAAAGTAACCTCCAAAGCAGGAGTTCTTGATCCTTTTGGGGACATGGACCTCTTTGATATTCTTGTGAAATCTCTGAACACATCACAATAATGTTTTTAAATGCATAAAATAAAATATATAGGATTACAAAGAAAACAAATTACATTGAGATATATGTATTGAGTAAAATGTGCCTCTGGCTCATTATATATTTTCCCACTTCAAGGTTCTAGGGGATCCTGAGGGGTTTGAGGGTTCCCTGTTCACTAATATTATTAGTTTGCGCCTGCATGGGCTATGTTCTTCCATTATTAAATTCTAGTTGTTAGTACCCACTTAAAATCAATTAGTTTTTACATATTACTTCAAGTACAAGTACACACATTTCCTCCCCAATTCTTCAGAGATATGTTCTCTCCTATGCCACATTGCTCCCTTAGGAAAGTAAGTTCCAAACTTAGCTCCCTTCCTACATAGAACTGGTTCCTCCAAAGTTTTGTCCAAATGCAACATAACTGCTAAATGAATCCTTGTCTCAGTTACCTAGACTGAGGTCTTGAAGATAACTCCTGGCTTCTTAGGGCATCAGTGCTGTCCTGGATGCAACTCCAGACTCTTTAATTCTGATATGCCAACTAACCCTCCAGATCATTTATGTTCACAAGGTTGGAGGCTCCATTCGCTTCATTTAAAAAAAGAAAAGAAAAAAACTCAGAGGCCAAGAATTCAGACCCATTTCTTAGAACAAGTAGCCTCAGAAGGGAGATGACCCCAGGGCCTTTCCCCTTTCTACTTTATTTCTTACCAGCTGCTGAGAGGTAAAGGGTCATAACAGCAGGGCAGAGCTAAGACAGAGATGTCCAAAAAGACCTAGACCTATGCTGAAAGGGGTTTTGGAATACCTATGCATCTAGAAAAAGGGCCTCATCACCACATGCCTGGTTGGTTGTCCACAATCAGCTACAAAATGCTCCAAAGTCTTCCTAAGATACTCATAACACATCGTTAAGATTCTCCCCAAAGCAGGCTCCCTCATCACCTCCAGGGGAGATACACCACCTGAGGGACTCTGTAAATGTGCCAGACTTGTATTACATACAGTAATCACAACATTAAAAAAAAAAAAGTTCCAAGGCCTTAGGCTAAGAAACACTATTCTAAAGACTCTTTTAAGCTGTGATTAAGTGGGATAGAAAGTCAGTGATTTCAGACATTTAAAGAAAATGAAACTTGTGAGTAAAAATATCCCAGGTTTTGTTTAAAATGCTCAGATTTCAACATCTTTGGAAATCATCTTTCTGCTTTATGAAAAAACTTCAGACTACACGATTCAATGTCAATTTACTCAGTTGATAAAGGAATAACAGAAACTACATTGGAGGAGGGAAGTCTAAGGAGATAATGCTCCAATGGGTATGTCACTTAACAAAACATTTACAATAACAATTTCCATTTCCATTTGCATCTAAAACAAAATCATTCTAATGACCGTTCAAGATGTGCCATGGGTCAGAAGATATTTCTAATGTTTACTGTTATCCGTCTTTCATTCTCTCTCTCACTCAGCATGTCTTTTATCCCTCCTTTCAGTGCAGGGCTATTATAATAATAGGTAAAAAGGAAGAGTGGCATGAAGAAGAAGAAGAAACAAACACTATAGACTCACCTAAAGGTTCAGTTCTTCTTTTTTTTACACTCTCCCTTGGAAATATCATACAATCTTTTGGCTTTAGTTCTTTATCTCTAGGCAAATGATTGCCAGATCTTCATTTCTGGCTCTACCTTCTCTCTTAAGCTCTTGTCCCCACATGTCTTTCTACCACTGGACATTCCCATTTGCAAGACCTGCTGTCAACATCAAATTCAACATGTCTGAAGCTTAACATTCTTTCCCTTGTCCCAAATAACTCCCAGGTGATTTCCCTATTTTTGTCATTCTCCCAGTAACCTTGGCTGAAAACTGAACAGTCATCTCTGACTCATTCTTCTTCTTCATGCTCCCATATCAGATTAGTCACTATCAATTTTTCATTGGAAATACTTCCTGTATTTGTCATTTCCTTTCCATTTCCAATTTCATGACCTCTGTTTAGGTCTTATTTCATCATACCAAGATAATTAATAGTACCTCCTAACTAGTTCTTCCACTTTCAACTTGTACACTGCCACTGAGTTCATATTTTTAAATACCACTTTTCAGCATGTCATTGCCTTGTTAAAAATTTGGCAGGGGGGTGGGACAAAGGTCCAAATCTCTCATTTCATTCATTAGGGGATCATCATGGAAACACTCACTATCAATAGGGATAAGAAATCACTTGGGGGCACTAAGAACTTAAATGACTTGCTCATGGTAACATAATTAGTATATGTAAAAAATATAAAAAGCAGAGGCAGCTAGGTGGTACAATAGATAGAGCTCTAGCCCTGGAATCAGGAGGACCTGAGTTCAAATCTGTCCTCTGATAGATACTAGCTCTATGATTTGGAAAGTCACTTAATACTGTTTGTCTCAGGAAACCCTGTTTCCTCATCTGAACTAGAGAAATAAAAGGAGCTAGAGAAAGAAACAGTAAACTACACCAGTATCTTTTGTCAAGGAAATCCCAAATAGGGTCAAGGAGAGTTGAATATTCTTGAAAAGTGGCTAAACAATAACAAGAATTGTTATTAAACAAGGACTTAATGCTTTTTTGACTGTGAGAAAGCTCTCTAAAAATTGTACCATCCTATGTCTTTCTTTTTTTTCTATTTTTTTTAAACATCATTTTATTTGGTCATTTCTGAGCATTATTCATTGGAGACAAAGATCCTTTTTCTCTTCCCCCTCCCCCACCTATCCCATAGCCGACGCAATTCCACTGGGTATGACAAGTGTTCTTAATTCGAACCCATTGCCATGTTGTTGGTATTTGCACCAGAGTGTTCTTTTAGAGTCTCTCCTCAGTCATATCCCCTCAACCCCTGTAGTCTAGCAGTTGGTTTTCTTTGGTGTTTTTACTCCCACAGTTTGTCCTCTGCTTGTGGATAGTGTTTTTTCTCCTGGATCCCTGCATATTGTTCAGGGACATTGCACTGACACTAATGGAGAAGTCCATTACGTTCGATTGTACCACAGTGTATTAGTCTCTGTGTACAATGTTTTCCTGGTTCTGCTCCTTTTGCTCTGCATCACTTCCTGGAGGTTATTCCAGTCTCCATGGAATTCCTCCAATTTATTATTCCTTTGAACACAATAGTATTCCATCACCAACATATACCACAATTTGTTTAACCATTCTCCAACTGAAGGGCATCCCCTCATTTTCCAATTTTTGGCCACCACAAAGAGGGCTGCTATGAATATTCTTGTACACACCTTTTTCCTTATTATCTTTTTGGGGTACAAGCCCAGCAGTGCTATGGCTGGATCATCATCCTATGTCTTTCAAAAATTATAGAATTCTTGCCTTTTTATATACAAAATGGATTCCAAAAATTTTATCTGGTCATTAAAATCCTTCCAAAGTTTTATTCCAAAACAAACTTTACTTCCACTATTGCCCCAAATTAAGCCTCTAGATCAATCATACTGGTTTACTCAACTGTCCTCTGAAATGCTTTAGGAATTCCTTCTGTCTTGCCTTTAGTCATATCATACCTCTGAACAGAATGTCCTTCCCTCTTCCTGTCTAACCAAACCTTACCTCTCCCTCAAAACACAAGACAGAATCTTAATAATACCTTAAAGATCTCAACATTAGCTCTAGCAAGCTAGAAGGAATCCAGAAGAGGGTGACGAGGAGAAATTTTAGCCTAAAGAAGGCTTGGGGAATCCAAATAACTGTCTTCACATATTTAGAGGGCTGGAGAGAGAGAGAGACAGAGACAGACAGAGAGAGAGAGAGAGACAGAGAGACAGAGAGAGAGAGAGACAGAGAGAGAGAGACAGAGACAGAGAGAGAGAGACAGAGAGAGAGAGACAGAGACAGAGAGAGACAGAGACAGAGAGAGACACAGACAGAGACAGAGACAGAGAGACAGAGAGAGACAGAGAGACAGAGACAGAGAGACAGAGAGACAGAGACAGAGAGAGAGAAACAGAGAGACAGAGAGAGAGAAACAGAGAGAGAGAGAGAAACAGAGACAGAGACAGAGAGACAGAGACAGAGAGAGACAGAGACAGAGAGAGAGAGAGAAAGAGTGAGAGAGAGAGAAACAGAGACAGAGAGAGAGAGACAGAGACAGAGAGAGAGATTAGATTTGTTCTGCTTGGTCCTGGAAGGAAGAACTAGGAACAATGGGTACAAGTTTTAATGAGATAGATTTGACCTTGGTAAAAGGGAAAAAACCCCAGCAACTTTCTGATGGTTAAATCTATTCCGAAGTGAATGGTCTACCTTAGAAGATAGTAGTTTCCTAAAGGAATTCTTCAAGTGAAAGCCAAATGATGACTTGGTGGCAATTCAGTAGATAGCATTTATTCTTGGCCAGATACAGTTGGCCTAAATGACCTTTAAAACTCCTTCCAATCTAGTCTAATAAATATTTCTTAATCACCTACTACATGCCAGGCACTGTGGTATGGGTTAAAGATATAATTAAAAAAAAAGAAAGACAGTCCTTGTCTTTATGGAGCTTAGAATCTAAAGAGGGAGACAACACACACACACACACACACACACACACACACACACACACACACACACACACACACACACACGGAGGCAGGAAAATGGGGGCAAGAAGGATCCCAGGGGCACCATACTCTAGGAAGGATATTGACTAACTAAAGCAAATCCAAAGGAAAGGAATCTGGATGCTGAGACACCCAAGGTATTCATATCAATCGTGGGATGTTTATGTGTTTAGCCTTGAAAAAAGAAATCATGATGCAGAATAGAGATCCAGACATGTTCTCCTTGGCCCTAGAGGAGAGAACTTCAATCAATATGTAGAAGTATAGGGGCAGATTTTGATTTTGGAAGTCTTCAAGTAGATTCTACACTAGTTATAGATTTGGCATTATAGTATTTATACTTTGGGTAAGAGTGAAACAAGATGACTTCATCATTTATAATTCTGTAGTTCTATCATTTTATTTTCATCCAACTCCCATTTAATCATCTTACCTATACTCTCCATGAAGTTGTTCCAGTCTGTGGAGAAAAGGAAGAAAGGAAACAAGCATTTATTAAACACCTACTGTGTGCTAGACATTGTGCTAAGACTTTGCAGATATTGTCTCATTTGATCCTTACAACTCCCAGAGGTAGGTGCTAAAAGCCCTAAAGAAAGGACTCCAGGAAATTGGGTAGATTTTTCTTAGTGCATTTTTGGGAGAATATGGATGAGAATTGAAAAGGATGAGTAGAGTTGGATGAAGTGTCACCTGCAATGATGGAAGGAATACTCATATCTTTGAAAGCAACAATCCATTGAAGTATGACATATTCATGTTTCTTTTTATGTGTATGCATTTTGCTTCCTGTCTAGATAACAAATGAAGCTTTTTTTTCCTCAGTGAGTCTAATTTGACTTCAGTTCTTGATTCAGGAACTGCCATCAGCTGTTCTAGGAACACTGCTGGAATTCTGCTAGGAAATCCAACATCTTCCTACCTTTCAAAAGTTCACAAGATCGTCCTTTGGTCAAGGAATGGGGGGAGAGAGACATATTTTACCTCTGGGAGGAGGAAGCAGGACTGCTCTCTGTTCAGTCATCCAATGTTCAGATCCTGAATTGGTTTGTTGTTTTATCCAAAACCCACAGGGCATGACTGAGTTTATTTAGTCAATTCCAATATATTTTCTGTGTGGTGTAATTTCATTATCCAATGATTCTCATTTCTTCTAAACTGATTAAGGACTTTTCAAAGTTATTGCCTTTTATTGATTGACTTTATAGAGATGTTTCTACCTCATTAAGGTAGTTACTTTAAGTGGACGGGGTGCCTGGTAGATTCAATGGACCCACCATAACAGCTAATAGTTAACATTTATACAGTGCTTATTATGTACTGGGTACTGTGCTAAAGACTCTACAAATAGTATCTCATTTGATCCTTACCACAACCAAAGTGAGGCTGACTAGGGTTAAGTGAATTGCAGGTGTTTACATAGCTAGTCAGTGTCCCAGGCTGCCCCACAGCCCTATATTTGTTACTACATCCTTATAAGTATTTTGTATTTTCAGCATTTCTTTTATGGTGGGAGAAATAAATAGCGGCCCTATGCCTGATCCACTTTGGACATTGTACATCTTTCTAGAAATCCCTTTTGTGGAATCCTTCAACTTAATTTTTATTTTTTTAGATTTTTGTTGGCTTGTCTTTACCTCTAGTGTGCTACTCAGGGGGACAGAAGTCATGAACCAGAGATTTTATGAAAAGCTCGATGTCCTTTAGAGATCAGGTCCCCCAAGGAACTGAACTAAGTGGGAGCCCAGAGCCCTAGTTTCTTGTTTGGAAGAAGAGGCTCCTCCCATGCATTTGAGGTAACACCTATATCCTATGTTATTTGGTTGTAACTCAACTGTTCATAGGAAGTATACACAAGATAGGTCCTAGTATGCTTTACCCTGTAGTTGTGCCATCATTTCAAATACAAAAGCTTTCATGCTGAGTACCAGGGATTCTCGGGGATCTTTGGGGTTATTTCTATGAGTTCCTTTAAGAATGGAGAATGTTAGAGCAGGGTGTCTCACATAGTCATTTCATTAGTCAGTGCCTTATTTTTATTGTTGAAAACCACCTCAAGGTTAAAAGTACTATTGACCTATGAATTTCTGCTCATTGAAGTAAAGTCACATGGGGGACTAGTCCCTTGTTTTGTTTCTCATTTCTCATACAGTGAAACTGAAAATGCAACACTTGTTTTGGAAAAATATTTTCCTAGAGAGAAGAAACATTTGTATTAAGAATAGTTTCTTGTTCTCTTTTCACTTTTTATCATTAATAGTTTTCTATGAAATATAGCCTCTTGTAACTTCATAGTATGCATTCTACAAATTTAACAGGGATTTTACTTATGTCTTTTTAACTTTGGTTTAAAAAAAAACCAATCAGTTTGGCACCAACTCTAAGATCACAACCGTTTCTTTCAAGATCCATTCACAGTATAATTATTGGTAATCGAATTAGGCATTCCCTGCCCTACCCCTACCCTTGTAAAAAATAGACTCGAATACAGGACTACAATCCCCACAAGCCTTTGCTCCACTTCCCCAAAATGCTTTGTAATCTCACGGGAATTCTGAGGTGGGCCGAGATAGAGGAAGGATTTAAGCTGGTGGCAAAGGTCTTTGGGCCCTCTTTTGGACTTCCATTTTGGAGCAGATGCATCTCTTCTGTGATGTGAGGTTATCTGGCCTAGGCACATGTTTTTTCTTATTCTGTATTTTCTTTAATCTTTAACCTTTAATAAACCTCTAAAAATATATAATCCTCCTTACAGAGAGAAACTAATTTCTACCTGCCTCAGTCTCCCCATATTCCCTAATTTTAATCTTTACAGATGGCGACCACGAAGGGATGAGAACTTCTCAAAATTTTTAGCCTAGATAATGATTTTTTTAAAGCCAAATTTCTCCAAGATGCTCTTTAGAAAACTATCTTGATCAGCTCCTGCCTGCGGCCCTCTCCTGCTCCTGCTTCTGCAGCCTCTTACCTGGTGCCCAAGTTCCTGGCCCTGCTTGTCTTTTTTTTTTACCCTCCCAAAGCTGTTGATCAGCTCCTGCCTGCCTGCCGCCGCCATCCACTTCGGACAGCTGCTTCTCCCGGCCCCACCCCGGCTGCCTGCTCCACTTGGCCCTGCTTGTCTGAGCTCTGGCTCTGGCCCCGGCCCAGCAGATTTTCTCTCGCTCACCTGGCCCACCTGATTCAACCAAGATTGTAATCACCTGATGACCTGCCTGCCCAACAAACCCAGATCCTTGGTGGGTAACCAAACGGGGGTGGGGGTGGGGGGTATATTGACTCCATGTGGGTGGCCTGGGCTCCACGTGGACTGGGGCAGGAGGAGGGATCATATCAGGGGAGAGGGGAAAGGGAGAGGAGAAGGAAAGGGAGAGGAGAAGAAACAGATTTTTCAAACAGACTTTTAAGCAATGGGCTGTTTAAAAGGATACCTTTTGACTATTCTGGTAATTTCATTGATTTCACCTGCATGCCAGAAGAAAGATTCAGCCCAAAGATTCAACTTTGAATTTGCAAATGGGTGGTTCGGGGAACTGAGAACATGGTCCTGGGTTAAAATCTGGCCTCAGATACTCCCCAGCTGTGGGTCCCTGAGAAGACCCCTGAACCCGAATTGCCTAGCCCTTACTACTCTGCCTTCGGACAATAGACATTTAAATGGATAAACACACGTAAGGAACTTTAAAGACTAAAGGCTATATTCTAAGGCATTTCAGACTCCATTGGTTTATAAAAATCTCTGTATTCTATTGCATTTTTTGTTATGGTTTAACTTTGTGATTTTAAGTTCATATATTACTGGATTCAATATTATTCTGCTTGAACTGAAGGTTGATTGAATTTATTTTGAATGTACTTAGTTTTAAAAATTCTGTTGTTTTTCCCCTATAACTATTGAACAAATATTATTGTAAATAAGCCCATATATGAAAAAACAGCTTTTTCCTATTTTGCCGAGGATAGATGGACTTCAGAACTGGTTATAATTGTATTAACAACCTTGGAAAATTTTAATGTGCTAAATACCTCAAATGATTTGATTTTAAGGGTTTTTTAAATATGATTTTTGGAATTTTTTTTTTTAATGATCTGGTTATTTTTGCCTGCCCGCTACCACGAGGTAAGGCCCATTACAGTAGCCGAAGTGAAATACATTTTATAACCCCCAACCTTCCTGCATTTCTAAATATGTGAATGGAAGTTGGGCAGTTAATCTCAGGGCATTTGTATCCCAATAAGCCTCCAAGAAAAAGGAGCAACCCTTTATTTATACTCTTCAGCTCACTACTTTACTTGCACCAGAATAATATCTAGATTTCTTGATTATGTTCTTAACCCAAGATGAGTTTTACTTTGTTTAAAAATATATGTTTAAATACCAAGGTTGAAAGATTGCTATGTTTGTAAAAATTGTGACAAATGTCCATCAATTCATAGGTTTTAAAAATGTCATACAGCAACTTATGTGAAATATGAAAGTGTGTTTGTTTGCTATTGTAATTAATTGGGCTATTGAGAATTTTGGGGATTTAAAAATGAAAAATTGTTAACCTTGTTCAATTCATTTGCCTTCTACTCACAGTGGTCATGGCCAGATATTAAGAGGAAATGGATCTCATTTTTGGTGAGAAAGCCTTGCATTTTATATTTTCTTAGCTGACACAGTGTCAATGATTATAAGCTATATTTTTGAATTTTTTAAAGCTCTTTTATTATTATGTTTTTCTTGCATGTGCAATACAGTTTTTCAGTTTTTTTATTCTTTCTCTCCTTTTTATATTTGAAGCACATGTCACCAGTATTAAGATTTTCTTTAACCTTTTGATTTTTCAGTACTACAAGTTTAAGATACATTTACTAATGCATGCCCTAAAAAACTTGTGACTATAAAAATGATGCCACTAATTATTTAAATAAATTATGGGACTTTGCTTAATGATTCTGTCTGATTCCAGGACAAGATATACACAAAAGAGCCACTGCATAGTGCATAAGGTCAAAGAGACCAACCAATCCTGGTGAAATTGATGTCACTTTGAGCCTATACAAAGAGGACTTGAACGTGTTTGGGGTTCGAGGTTGCGGCTGTTTAACATGTGTTAAAAGCAGGTCTTCCTTGTTCCACATTCTACCAAGTACCTCAAACTTGACTACCAGAACCTTGGCTTATATACTCTGGTCCCCTTTTCTGCCTCTCATAGTGTGGTACCTTTCTGTAGTCCTGGCACTGACTGGGTAAATGCATCATTACTTAGATCATTTTGATTGGGCCCTGATTGAAGGACCTGTTATAGATTTATTTTTCTTTTACTTGGAATTTTTACACATAAGACTTTGATAGTCTATATTTTCATCCAGGAATTTTTCTTTTCTTTTTGATTTTTCTGATGTCTTTTTAATATCTCTTGCCAATTGATTCATACACCTCATACCTCAGCCATGCATCCCTAAGTGATCCTGGTTTTTTTTTTTTTAATCACCCTCTTAACGGGGGGAATGTAAAAAAAAATCATTATTTAAATTGCAAAGTTTAAATTCCTTTTGAGAAGAATTTTAGGTAAAGAAGATGCTACCTCTCTGGATCCAGAACTGAACTGTTGGAGAAGCCACCATGAAGAAGCCTCCAGATCACAAGTTGCACAAAATTGAACTTTGGGTGTGGTTGATTGAACATTTATTTGTATCTGTACTTTCATGCCAAAGGGGACTGCCCCCTAACTGGCTTTTTGTCAATGCGTTCAGCAATTATTGGGTTTGTTTGTTTGTTTCTCTTATCATCAAATTATTGTAATCTTTAAATTGATTATGTTTTCATGATCCTTTGGAAAAAAATTTAGTTTTTTTGCAAATGATCAAATGAGGGAATGTAAAAAATACACTTGAATACAGGACTACAATCCCCACAAGCCTTTGCTCCACTTCCCCAAAATGCTTTGTAATCTCACGGGAATTCTGGGTGGGCCGAGATAGAGGAAGGATTTAAGCTGGTGGCAAAGGTTTTTGGGCCCTCTTTTGGACTTCCATTTTGGAGCAGATGCATCTCTTCTGTGATGTGAGGTTATCTGGCCTAGGCCTCTGGCCTAGGCACGTGTTTTTTCTTATTCTGTATTTTCTTTAATCTTTAACCTTTAATAAACCTCTAAAAAAATATAATACTCCTTGCAGAGAGAAACTAATTTCTACCTACCTCAGTCTCCCCATATTCCCTAATTTTAATCTTTATACCCTCAACTTAAGAAAACAGTTACCACCCCCATCAAAGGACATTGGCTTCTTTGGACTTATTATGAGAACGTCATAAGAGCCTCCCCTCCCCTTTATCCCACCACAGATACTTGCCACCAACATCTAAGGATTCTTAATGTGTAACCTGTGGAAGTTGTCCAAAATATTAATCACGAGTTCCATAAGCTTGGCCTAATATGTGCCCTGACTAATTAGTAAACTTTCAAGAGTGTTCAAACAGTACAACTGCTGATAAAAACCTATATCAGAAACAAGACTTTTTCTCTACAAAAAAATGCAGTAATGGGGCCTCAAATTGCATTGTTGCCAATGACTTGTTCTGTGATCCTCCCATGGATTCTGGTGCCTGTATCACTGTTTTGAAGGCTGATGGAAGGAGGACCAGAACTCTACAAGTCTGGAGGAGCACGACCTTCACGTGAAAGCACAAAAGCATGTGACTAATTCTCTACACTCACTAACTAGCCAAGATCCAGTCTACGATAACATTATTGTTAAAACAAACAAGCAAACAAATACACACTGGAATATATGAGTTGTGTACTAGGTTTTCTGACCACATGACTTTTTCCTAAAACCTTTTTTGGTGATATGGAAAAATATTTGCCACATAATTAGCACTTTAGCAAAAAATTGCTACTAAATATTAAGTTGGTGGAAAAAACTGATGACTTCTCCAAATAGTGTATTTAGTCCCTCTAAAGTAGAATATAGACATGTTTATTTGAGGCCTAACTCATCACCCTAAAGGTATGAAAAATGCATTAAAGTTCCACAACATAAAAGAATTAAATTGTACTCTTTTATAATAAATGATATTTATGGAATATACTGCTTAGCTTGAAGAAACTACTGTTTCTTTTCCATCTTCTTGCTTCCATGACTGCCTTCATGTGTCAGATAATTTCTTACCTTCTACAGGGAACTTTCTCAATTTTCACCTTAATGCTAGTACCTTCTCTAAGTTGGTTGTCTCCAATTAATCCTTTATATATCTTATTTGTGCATAGTTCTTTGCTGTGTATTGGTTCCAAGGCAGAAGAGTGATAAGGGCTAGGCAGTGGGGGTTAAGTGACATGTCCAGGGTCACACAGCTGGGAAGTGTCTGAGGCCAGATTTGAACCCAGGACCTCCCATCTTTAGGTTTGACTCTCAATCCACTGAGCTACCCAGCTGCTCCCAGTGACTATTTTTTTGCCATAGTGCATGACACATAATAGATACTTAACAATGCTTATTAAGAAAGTACTATTAGATTATATCTTGTATATTCCTCCACAAAATCTTCCATAAGAGCTCTTTAAGGAATTGATGAACAGGGTGATATGGTCCAAGAGATTATTTCCCAAGTCATGACTTAGCTGATTGGAGCTTCATAGTGAATCTTTACCATTGTGGCTAGCCCCTATACTAAATTTCCCCACCCCCTTTTCATTAACCCACCACCTTAAGAGACATATTGGATCTTCTAGGTCCAGGATCTAGAGATGGATGGAGGTCAAGAAGTATTAAGAGTTATTATAGTTCTTCCCCTTTGCCCCCTCAATTGCTCAACATGAGAAAAATAATTATTATTATTATAGTTAGCACTTACATAGTGCTTTAAGGTTTTAAAAGTGTTTTTTACATATATCTTATTTTAGCTGTGAAGATAATTTTAGGGTTGTGACTTAAAATCTAGATTTAATTGGCCTCCAGGGGAAATCCCAAATAAAATACTCAAGTCAGTCTGGAAATTTATGGTAATTTAATTAATATAGAGGGAAGGAATTTAAGGAGAAGGAGGGAAGAGGATATAGGATTTCTCCTGCTTGGCCTGTGCCAGGGTTTAAAGTTCCTGCCTCTAGGTCTCTGAAGAAGATTAGAGGCTTCCAAGAAGATAAAGTTGGAAAAGTAAAGGAGGGAAACTCAGCCAGAAACTCACCACCAAACTGGACAATAGCTTCTAACCACGCTAAGATGCCAAAAGGCCCAACACACTGCTATCAGCCAACTCTCCACCACAAAAGATACCGGAGAGAGGAAATGAGCCAATATATAGACCTTTTACCCTTGTGTCCCCTCCTCTAAATGCCCATTCTTTTAGAGTTCTCATCTTCTTTGATTAGATTATATCTTTAGAGTTACTTAACACTTCTTTGTTAAGTTCACCTTTTGTGAGTTACTTAACCTTTTTGTGATTAATTTAACCTTTATAGTTACTTAACACCTTTTTGTATTAAGATCTTAAAATAGACTTAACTTAAAGTTCTAGTTTCATTATAAGATAAGAGTTAAGTACCTTCATTGTTCAGTCAGGAGATTACAACTTTATTTTCCCCTAAAGTATGGTCTAAGTAGGGTGGAGTAATTTAACGTTCACAATCCCCCCTGATTTTGTGAGACTAAGTATCTTCATTGTTAAAATCAGGAAATAGCTAAATCTAATCTTCACATAGATTCACATCAATCCTGAGATATAGATGTTATTACCCCCATTTTCAGGAGGAAACTGAGACAGCCAGGGTCACACAACTAGTGGGTATCTGAGACTGGATATGGACTTAAGTCTTCCTACTTCCAGGGCCAGCATTCTAAGTATGAGGCAGAGTCTGAGCTCCCAAGAGTATGTTTTTTCATCATAGCAAATTTTGCCTTTACTTTTGTATTTGTTGTTTTATTTATTTAACTACTTGCTTAAGAGCTTCTCAGTCACTCTTTTTGTGGCCTCCATGCCTATTAAGATGCCAAAAATATGCTTTCTTTTGGAGAGTGATTAACAAGACACACACTGTGTTTATTCTGCCAGGTCCCATCATATGTGTGAAGAAAACATGAAAGCACTCAATTGAGCAGTGATCCTGTCTGTATGAATGAACTTTAAAAGAGCAGCATTGTTCAGTGAGAGCCGGGTGGTGACATCAAGCATAGAACTCTTCAGCATGACATGAACCATCTCACCCAAGTGTAAGAGGGTAGGCAAATCTAAGCCAGTGTGCTCAAAATGAGGAGCCAGAGAAAAAAGAAAACAAAATATTCATTTTGCTCTGTGGCCGTGTTTTGGATGGGAAACAAGAGGACCCTTGTGAGTGTCCTAGCAAGTGGATATCATGGGACTTGAGGAGTTAACAGGGAGCTCTAAAAGGGCAATAAGAGGCATGCCGCAGACAAAACAGAGCTGGGACCAGGAAACTGCCTTCACACTGGGGGTGCTCTGGGTAGCTGAGCAAGGGCAATCCAATGTCTGCCAGAGAACTATCCTCACTTGGACAGAGAAGGCTCATTAACGAGTCCAGACAGAGAACAGTAAAGTCCCTGGATGATTGTTAGGTCTTTCAGAGGGAGCCAGGTCAGAGTGATACCAATGCTCAATGCCAATATCACTGAAATGTCTGGGCTCCTCGGACACAGCCTCTACACATCCAGTCCTTCACATTAGTGCTAGTTACCATCCTATGTCTACCATTCATGGCAAAACTCCTTGAGAGAGCTACATAAGGGGTCTTTTTTTCCCACATAAGAAGATAATGGAAAAGATCAGTCCCATTTTAATGGATTATGTGCCTTCCTTATTAAATGACCTTTTTCTTGGGGAAATGGTCTCATATCCTTTAATGGTTAAAATTCTGGGCTCTATAGTTTTAGAGCCTTGTGTCCGGGATATGAAATAAGAGCTCCACACTCCAGAACCTACCTACAAGTTTCTCCCTAATCTATGTACTCAAAGAAAGACAATCTGCTTCACAAAACGGAGAACTTTCTAGTTGAGGGAATCTCTGATGGTGGATAAACTCTTTCCCTATACAGGACAGTCAGAAAACAGAAAAGGCCATGGCCACACCTCTCTTGGACCCCCACACTCAGTGGGAATATGTAAGAGGAGCTCACTTAGAAGGAAGAGAAACCAAGTTTTCTTTCTTTCTCTGGGGACAACTGGATCCTAAATCTGTAGAAGGCTGAGTACAATTAGCAGGCCAGACGTCTTATGCTGTGATGTAGACCCTTTTCTTCTTTTTCTTCCTGGACCTGACTAAATTCTTCCAGTTCCAGGACTTCTGGACTCACCACATGGATTACCCCAGGACCAATGTTTCAAGAAACCCATCCCAGTATTATATTGTGATGAGTCACAGGGGGATGATGATGGGTAGTTCCTGCCTATATTTCAACATCTTCAACCATGAGATGAACCACACCATCCTCAAATCTGTGCAAATTTTAGCAAATATTACCAATGTGCCAATGGATTACCTTGTCATATAAGCTTCTCCCCCATTATGGTGACAGATGATTTTACTAGGTTCTACACCATTTCCCCTAACTCTAGATAAAGGAGAAAGTACTCTTTTACAAGAATCAAGGTAGTGTGTGTGAATAGATGTCCAGACCACATGATTAAGCAGATTATCTTCCCCATTTCTGGGAATGATTAAAGGGCCCATTTTGATACCCTATATATATCCATGACAACTTTTCCTAAAGTTTTATTTTTCTTCCCCATTCACTAGAACTCCTCATTGTTCCTCAGATTCTACCCCCATAGCCTGAATTTCTTCTTTTTCTGATATAATGTAAGTTTCTTGCAGGCAAAGATTCCTCTTTTTTTTTATGTCTAGTTCTTAGCACATGCTTGGCTTATAGGAAGAGCTTGAAAATTACTTCCTAAATGATAGATTAATTATTCATTTAGCTAATTTTTATGAGGACCTTGATATTAGAGTAGAACTATAAGAATTAAAGGCTGAGAAGCAGACCCATTTTTACTGCCCCTCATATTCTTCTTGTGGGACATTTCTCTCTTATCCTATTCTTTGATTAATCAGAGCGCAAAAATTTTGTGCAGGCTCTTAATATTCCATTTATACTATGATCTTTGTATCTCACTAGGGGACTGAGTGGTAAAGTAAGGGAAAGAATGTTGAGAACGGACTCTGGCATGACAATCTAATCTGTAAATACAGAGAAATTATGTGCCCAAGGATTATGGAATATTTTTTCCTCAAATTTAATTTTATTAAATATTTAGTTGTCCTGATAAAGCTATATACAGTTGATGATTCAATTTCTTCTCTTCTTCTTTTTTTTTTAACCCTTACCTCCTGTCTTGGAGTCAATACTGTGTATTGGCTCCAAGGCAGAAGAGTGGTAAGGGCTAGGCAATGGGGGTCAAGTGACTTGCCCAGGGTCACACAGCTGGGAAGTGTCTGAGGCCAGATTTGAACCTAGGACCTCCCATCTCTAGGCCTGGCTCTCAATCCACTAAGCTACCCAGCCGCCCCCAATTTCTTCTCTTCTTATTCTTTTCTAAACCCTCTGTGTTATGGCTTCAGACTTCATCATTCAACTGAAATTATCCTCTTCAAATATACCATTGATCTCTTAATTCTAAAACCTAATGACCTTTTCCCAGTCTTGCTCTCCCTTGATCTCTCTATAGCATTTGATACTTTCTTCCTGGATAATCTCTCCTTTCTAGGTTTTCATGACACTACTCTCCTCTAATTTTCCTCCATTTGTCTGATTGATTCTCAGTCTTGTCCATGTTATGTCCACTAACCATAAATGTCCCCCAGGAGTCTGTCCTGGTTTCCTCTTTCTTTTCCTTCTAAATTATCTCACTTAGTGATCTCATTAGCTCCCATTGGTTTAATTTTCATTATTATATAGACAATTCTGAGATTTATATATCTAGTCTTTTCCTCCAAAACTACATCCTATATCTCCAATTACCTCTTAGACATCTCAAATTAATTGTCTTGTAGGTATCTTAAATTCAATAGATCCAAAACAGAGCTCATTAACTTTTCATCTCGTAAGCATTAAAAACTTAATAGGTTCAATCCAGATCTCATTAGCTTTCCCACACACCCTGCCCACTTCTGAGATGCCTATTATTGTCAAGCCAACCATCCCCTCATTCATTCATGAGATTACCTGCAACCTTTCTGTCATCCTTAGTTCCTCATTCTCATTCAACCAATGTATCCAGTGTGAGGCTTCTCTACACTCACATCCACAACTCTATTTCTGATTTTCATCAGCTATCATTTACATTCTTAGATGATAGCCTTCTAGTTGGTCTTTCTCAAGTCTCTGCCTTTTCCAGCCCATCCTCCACTAAGTTGCCAAGCACAGATCTCCCTGTGTTATACCCCCTACCTCCACCTAAATTATCCACACTGGACTTTTCCCTTACTAACTTGTATGAGCTCTTCTCTTCACTGAAAGATAAATTGGCTTGCCCAAATAGGTTGATGATCAGTATTTCATTCACAGCAGTGGTTGCTGCCTTTAATTTTTCTTAAATTCCCCAGCAAAATGGCAACACTGAAAACCATAAAGCAGTGAAATTATTCAATACATAGTTTACATACTCCTTGAGGCTCTACTATGTTTTCCTATTTATCATGGGTTTGTATTAAAATAGAGTAGCAGAAAAGATCCTAGCTAGTGGGGGAAGTATGGAGTATTCAACAAACATTACTGGGAAAACTTTAAAGCATTCTGTAATACATTAAGCTTATAATAATACTTCATATCAGATATAAAGACAAGCCTCAAATTAATGTATGACTTAGACCTAACAGGTCACATTAGACACAAACTAGTTCAGCAAGGAAAAATATACCTTTAGATCTATGAATAGAAGAAGAGTTCAAAACCAAAATACCAATCGGGAAATGTTAAAAAGTTAAATGTACAAAAAAACATTAAATGGAAAGTCTTGGCAACAGATTGGCCAAGACTTGTCCATTTAACGTTTTTTGGATTGGATTGGTTATGGAGGTGAGAGGGAATATGGAGGCTAGGATGACCCCTGGGTTGTGAGTCTGAAGATGAGGAGGGTGGTGTGTCCCTGTGTAGTGACAGGGAAGGTGGGAGATATAGAGGGTTTAGAAGCAAAGATAATGAGTTTGGTTTTAGACATGTTGAGTTTAAAATCTCTAGTGGACATATGGCTTAAGATGTTTGAAAGGCAGTTGGAGGTGAAGATTGGAGATCAGCAAAGAGATCAAGAAGAATGTGGATAGAAAAAAAGATGATCAGATTTAGCTACTAAATTATCATTAGTGATTTTGGAGAGGAGTTTCAGTGGAATGTTAAGATCAGGAGTCCAATGTCCAATTGTAAGGGGCTAAAAAGAGAGTGAGAGGAGAGAAATTAAAGGCATTCCTAAGGATAGCCTTTTTGAGGAGTTTAACTACAAGGGCAGAAGAGATATAGGATGATAATCTATTGAAGGATCAAGTGAGGGTTTTTCAGGTTAGGAGAGACAAGGGTATGTTTGTAGACAGTAGGGAATGAGCTAATGGAGAGGAAGAAATTAAAAATAGGGGAAAAGAGTAGGGATGACAAATGTGGCAATAGGTTGGGGAAAATAGAATGGAATGGGAGCAATTGAATAAATAGAAGGGTTGGCCGTGGTATTTGAGGAAGCTACTTCATCATGTAGACAGGAATGAAGGAGTAGGGCATGGTAGAAGGTATCTGAGTAATAAGAGATGAGGAAGAAGGGTGAAGAGGGAATTCAAAGAGAATGGTCTAAATCTTTTTCTGTAAAATGTGAGACAAGGTTCTCAGTGAGAACCCAACGAGAGGGTTGAGTAGGGATGAAAAGGGTTCAAAGAGCTTCTGTGAAGAGTAGGACAGTGAGTTGATAAAGAAGGTAAAGAAAGATTGACTTCTAGCAGCAAAGGTCCATTTGAAGTTGTATAATATAAATTTGTAGTGGACCCAGTCTGAATAGTTGTATGACTTTATTAATCCTCATTTAGCATCAGGTTTGTAGGAGTGAAAGCAGAAAATAACGGGAGAGATCCAAGGTTGAGGTTTGACTAGACATAATCATCTATATGATAAGGGGTCTAGGGATTCATGAGAGGAGTGCGTTGTAGAATCAAATCAGTTCACCAAAAATTAAGATAGGGAAAAGAGAAAAAAGTGGTTAATGCAGGGGAGATGGTCTGAGAGAAAACTGAGGGTGAAGAGATTGGTACTCATGATGTGGAGAAGAGTGAAGTTTGGTAAGGGAAGATAGAGGGAGAGGTGAGATAAAATTGATTATTGCCGCAGTTAGGGTTCAGCCCCACTTGCGACTCTAGGGTTCCCGACTGGTGGCGAATGATCAGTCAAAATAAATTAAATAAAATAAATAACAAATGAGAAGATAGCTTAATCACAAAGGCCATGGGATTGCTTTGTATCTCAGCTGCTCTGACATTCCCAGGCTTGGGATTTATTTTTATATCCATATTCTTGGCATGCAGGTATACAAAATCAAAGAGAGATAATTGGAAAAGTGATACATTAACTTTTAACAAAGCACTTGATTAACATTCTATATTCTTGCATTGTGATTATGGACAGAATAAAGGTTGCACACAAAATAAATGATTTCGTCACAGGTGGCTTACTAGGGAGTTTGAGTTACTGATTTGTGTAATTGAGTCACTGAGGCATATTGAAGCTTGGTGTACCTGTACTGTACCTGTACGTATTGTATGAGCCTCTATGACTGATTTGTGTGCTGGCTTCATGAGAAAGTTTTGGACTTGGCCTGTAGCTGTGGTTTTGCTGGGAATTATGTACCTAAGTAAAAGTTAACCCATGATAGTCTTTTTGGGATTGGGTTTGAGAGTCTGATATTTTGGTGATGTTTTGGGGAATAAGGATACATGTGTTTTTCTCTTACATTATTTCTTTTGAGACTAGGGGGAATAATAATCATGTCAATTTATAGGTAAGGGGCATTGATGAAAGAAGTCATGCAAGGGGGATAGAGTGGGCAGTCACATCTTGCCAAGGACCACTCTGTGGTCTCCCCAGCTACCACGCGTGACTCTGTCAAGATGTCGTGGACTGGTGGCCCCCAGCAGATTATGGTCAGATAAGGGATTTCAGAATTTTTAACAGAGAGGTTGTACATTTGTGGGTGGTGGCAAAAAGGCTGCAACCATTTTTGTGTATGGCTGAGGGTGGGGTGGACTGTGTAAACCTTAAAATTTCTTAGACTTATAAATGTTGGAAATTTCACCATTGGGAAATTTCATACTTGAAAAAATTTCCTACTGATAGTCTATTGGAATGTGAACCCCATTGCCATGGGAGGGTCCTTCCCCTCCCTACTTAAGATTACTTTAGGACAGAAACCTTTTACTGAACAATGGAAAGGGCTTTGACCTATGCTTAAGCATAGAACAGGAAGTTCTTTGAGTCATGATTGATTTTAGAATTGATACAATAGAGATACTTGGAATGACAGAACCAGGTCTTGGAACTTCCAATCTCCACCCTGCTCAGGGTAACAGGATTTAGGAAGGGCTGCAGCAAAGGATCAAGATTTAATTATTTGAGAATATGACCTTCAACAGACATGTGCAAAGCCACAGACCTCTGGGTGGTCCTGGGTTAAGCTAGAGCCACCATTGGCACAGGGAAGACATGGACAGTGATTGGTAGATGTGAGAACTGAGGGGAGGGAACTTAGATGGTTTCCTTAAAGATAGCGGGGTCGGAGGACTGAGGAGTTGGAGAGGTTTTGCTCTGAGAGGTTGTGCTCTGAGAAGCTTGCTCTGAAGGAAGCTGGAGGTGGAGGCCCCTGAGACTGTTTCTCCATTTTGGTCATGTGAGTGATAGGGACTGATCTCTTTTCTTTGCCTCAGCTATCTAAGGGCTAGGGCCTTTTGGCCCAGCCTAAACAGAGGGGGTATCCTTTCTCTCTCTCTCTCTCTCTCTCTCTCTCTCTCTCTCTCTCTCTCTCTCTCTCTCTCTCTCATACCTTTCTTCCTCCTGTTTGTAATTAAACTCCATAAAAGGTTGACTGCTGACTTGAGTTTTCATTAATGAATTACATAGCTGAATTCCTTGGCGACTTTAAATTAATATATATCAGTCTTTTAAAGTGATTTCCTTGTCACAACTGGCAGTTCTGAGAAGTGAATGGGTTGAGGAACTGCATGCTTAAGGTATTTGAGGGCGAGTCAGTATGTATACTGAAGTTCCTTAATATGAGGATGGGAGTTGGAGACCAGATAAAATTGTGATACAGGTACTGAACTCACTGGAGAAGAAGGGGAATGACCTGAGGAGTCTATAGACAATAGCTATGAGGACTTTGATTAGGTAGCAAATATGAATAACATGAACCCTGAAGAAAGAGAAGTTACTGAGTGATGGAGGTATGAGGAAAACCTGGATATGGCAACTGGGGCCAAAGTGCATTCTAATTCTCCTGCCTCTACTAGTGAGCATGCAGCCATTACTGGAAAGAGGATGAGGAGAAGTGTCATCAGTGGGGTGACAGGTTTTAGTGAGAGCTGGTAGATAGGAGTTAGAGAGAAAAAGATTTAAGATAAAGGGAAGTTTGTTGCATATGGAACAGGCATTTCAGAGAGAACAATGGAAGCACCAGGTGCTGTTCTGTTGTAGCTTTGGTATGGGAAAGCTGAGGGGGGTTGTAATGAGGAACAAGGTCATAAGGGTGAAGAATGGGGTTTGGATGATGATCTCCAAGAGTTAAGTGAAGGGTATGACCAAGTATGACAATGTTCATCATTGGGGAGTCGGGGGGGGGGGCTGTCTTTGAAACACAGTTTGAATAGGCTATCGGTAAATGTAGCATGAGATGGAAGGTACATAATCAAATAGACAGTTAGAGGCTCTGATTCATAATTTCACTTCCCTCTAAAGGCTTGTTATTAAGCAGGAAAAGAAAAATGGAAGCTGTGGAAAGGAAACGAGAAATAAGTTCTGAACTTTCTGCCACTGTGTTGCAACAAGCAACAGTGGAAATATCAAGAGAGAAGAAATTGTCAAGACTGACAGTTGGTGGGGGAAGGGACAACTGGGAGTGGAAGTTTAGTCTTGTGACTAGCACTTCCTTCCTGCTGGTTGGACTTCCTTCCTGGTGTTGGAGGTGGGAGGAGTGTTGGCTTCCGAGTCTGGATTTGGAGTGCCTCTTCTCGGTTCAGCCCAAAGACACAGGCCCAATCAGCTCTGATCTGTTCTTGTTGCTTTCTGTCTACTGCTAAGATTCTGAAATTGACAAAACTAGTGCAGAGGACGGGAGTGGGAGAAACCTTCCACCAGTCTGTGAGGTCTGACCTTAGCTCCAAAGCTGAGGAAGACGCCAACCTTATTTAGGGACATCCCTTGCCCCTTTTTCCTTTTACCTCCAAAATCCACACTGGTTATTAAACTTGGTCAGATTAGTGGACTATCCTTTCTGGGGCATAGAGGGAGCTGAACATCAGTTCAGTCATGACAAAGAGTCCTTATCGGACCCCTGCTGCTTCCTCTCAGCAGGGGGCATTTCTCTCCTTTGCCTCACCAGCAGCAATATTCCCTCTCTCCCCTCAATTCCTCCATACCCTGCTACAAACCTTCCTTATCCCCTATTTTTCCAATCCCCCCATCTTTACAAAGCTCAACCTGAGAAAGCTGGCAATGAGACAGCAGCAGGAAATGGTTGACTTTCTGTGCAGGGATAAATCCTTTAAGGATGGAGAAAGCCAGATCTAGCCTTTCAGCTTCAGTTCAGGAGACATGCTGTGCCCACCAGGATATGGAAGGAACAAGGCTCTAGCCTGTGGTCATGCACATGTGCAAATATATTTATAGTAGCTTTTTGCAATAGCAAAAATTTGGAAATTAAGGGATTGTCTATCAATTGGGAAATGACTGAACAAATTATGGTATGTGAATGTAACATTCAATTATTCATTTCCTGGAATACAATTTTATTGTGCAACAAAAGAGATTGTTTCAAAGAAGACTACAAGACTCTTAGGAATTGATGCAGAATGAAGAGAGCCAAACCAGGAGAACATTTTACTATAACAATAGGATCATAATAATTTTTTTTTTTAAAGTTTGAAAGTCCTAACAACTAAACAATATAATACCCAACAATCAATCCAAAAAACTGGCAATGAAGAATGCCACCCATCACTTGACAGATAGCTGATGGACTAAATATGCAGAATGAGATACATATTTGGACAAGACCAGTAGGTAACTATTTTGTTTCACTATGCCTATTTGTTGCAAGGATTTGTTTTTCTTTGTCCCTTTTCTCTTTTTTCAATTTTGGGAAGAGAAAAGGGAGAGAAAATAATGCTTATAATTTTTTTTAATAACATAAGATTTACATTTTTTAAAAGAATAGTTTCAACTTAAGTGGCCACATACAATAACAGATATAACAGCTAGTTTTATTATAGCAAAGAACTAGAGAATAAAAGGATGTCTATTAATTGAGATATGGCCAAACAGATTGTAATATAGATAAAGAATATTATTGTACCATAAGAAATTATCAAAATGATAGCTTCAGAAAACTATGGGAGACATGAAACTGATGAAAATTGAGGTGAGCAGTTATGAGTAATTTATGAATAAATTGTGCATATGTAGGTCTTTTTATGTATGAATGGATTTGTCTAACTGTAGCTTGTTAGTAGCCATCAATAGATATCATAGTAATCTTGCCTACTCCTTTCCAAGGGAGACTGATGATTTCTTAGAGGGGAAGAGATAATTGGGATCACTAGACTATCCAATCCGATATCCTCAGAGAAGAGGTACTAAATCAAAATTATATCTATCTGTTTCACTAAATATTGTTAGGCTGGGGTGGGGGGAGGATGGATTTTTTTAGGTGTGAGCTTCTTTCCCAGTTGATTTATCCCTTGAAAAGGAAAGGGTATCTATTTCATTTAAAGGCTTTGTCCTTTCCACCAATTGCTATTGTACATAAGATCACACAAATATTAAATTTTGAATAAACTCATTTTACCATGGAGATAGCAAACAAAAGCATAGACAAACAAAACAAATTTATTGGTCATATGTGCTTATGTGCCTTATCCTACACATTTAGTACATTACTTTTCTGTCAAAAGGCGAGTCAGCATTTTTTTTAATCATCCAGTAAAACCTTGGTTGAGTGGTACAAGTAAAGAGCATTTCCCCTATGTAAGACTTTCAACCAAGACTCAACCTTTCACTATTGAGCTACACATAGTAGGACTAAAACCAGCCAGTGTCCTCACTAAATCAGGCACCAATGTAATGAGCCTCCAGGAGTGGAGGACCTCCATGTTGTCTCAAAAGGGGTGAACTAAGTCAGCTCAGAGAGAGCAGATTAAAGCTTACAAATTGATCGATAATAGGACTGAACCTATGAAAGGCCATTGCACTTCCAGTCTGGGCAAGATTGGGAGATCAGTCTCATAAACAAACAAACAGAAAGACAAATATTTAAAAGCATGATAGAGTAAATTATAATGTCTATTTCCCTGGAAGTTAAGAATAAAAAGATCAGGTTAGCTAGGCTATTATGAAAGGTAATTCTTTATTCTCTTTGTCTATTTTGAGTCAATCAATCAAGAACTTAAAGTAGCCCTACTTAACAAGTCACTAAGTAAGAGTTCACAAATCATTTACTAGAGAAAGCTCACGCCTCCAAAGACCACAAGCACTGCCACTGCCCTGGGCAGTGCTTGGCAGATTGCAAGCCTGTGATTGGCTCCTGTGAAGAGGGTGGAAAAAGGGGTATAAAAGGTGAAACTAAACATGATCTGGGTGACTTTTTCCTGGACTCATTCTGCCTTGTAGAGCTGGGCTGAAGGTAGATCCATTGAGAGGATTCACTCTGCATTGGTGAACCAAGCTAATGGGAGATTCTTCTTGGATGTGGCCACATCGTCCTAGACTTGTCCATGACTGGAGCTTTTTACACTGGAGAGATTTGCTGGGTGAATGACTCAGGCTGAAGGAAGAGGCCTGCGTTGGTGGACTTCTGGTTGACGGCACACCTTGTGGAGATTGGGACTTGAGAGAACCCTTGCTGGGAGCTGAATCAAACTTCACCGGATCAGCACTTAGGGTGGTAGGCTAGACAAGGCTCTGTATCCTTCCTACATTTCCCACTTTCAATATCTCTACCTTGTAAAAAAAAAAGCTACTAACAGTCATTTTTGACTTAAGGGCTAATATTTTATTAACGGCAACCACAATCTCACTTTTATACTTATATGGAGCCAAACCCAATTTTATTTCTTACACTATACAGTGGTTAGAGCACCAAACTTAAAGTTGGGAAGATCTGAGTTTAAATCCTTCTTTCAACACTTACTGGCTTTGTGACTCTTAGCAATAAATTAACTGTTGCATACCTCAGTTTCATCATCAGTAAAATGAGAATAATAGCACCTACTTCCCAGGATTATTATGAAGATAAATTGTGATAATACATATAAGGTTATTACAATATTTATAAACCTTAAAATATAACAGATATAAATTAGGTATAATTAAAATACCATAATACAAATGTAATAAATTGTGATAATATATGAAGATAATATTTACAAACCTTAAAACATAATATAATAAATAGAAATTAATTATAGATATATTATAAATATAATAAATTTTTATAATATATATTTATAAATTTATATAAATATTTATAAATTTTAAAACACTAGATGATGACAGCACTAGCTATCACCATCATCATCATCATCATTATAAGAACACTACTGAATATTCATTTTACCTTTGCTTCAGCTCTACATCATTATCAGAACTCTCTCAAAGTCTATGTCTTACAGAAAACCACATCATGACTTGAACTCACTCTCCTGCCTGTGATCATCTCCAAAGAGGATGTGGTTGCAGTTTGTCAATGAAAAAAATGTGTTAAACATTTATAAGCCAGCAAAGCTGGTCAAGCACTAGGGAGACAAATCCAAAACACAGTCCTTGGTTTCAAAGAAATCACATTCAGATAGAGGATACAACAGGCAAATAGCTATATATACATATACACAATGCACATGGCAGGTTATCTCAGAGGAAAGAAACTAGCACGTGGTGGGGCCGGGAAAAGCCTCTTGGAGGGGACAGGATTTGAGCTGAGTCTTGAATTAAAAAAAGAAGCTGGAGGTGTAGAAGGAGAACCCTTCCAGGCATGGTAGATAGCTGGTGAAAAGGCACAAAACTGGCATGAAGTAACATGTTTAAGGAACGACAAGCAGGCCAAGGCAGCTGGATCATAGAGAAAGTAGAAGAGAATAAATTATAAGACTGGAAAAAGAGAAAGGGGTCAGATTGTGAAGGGCCTTCAATGCCAAATAGAGTATTTTCTATTTGATCTTGTATTTGGCCTTCATTGAATAATGGGAGAGATCCAAGCATTCCCATCTATGCTTTAGGAAAATCATTCATAGCTGAGAAGAAGACAGACTAGAATGAGTTGAAACTTGAGGCAGTGAGACCAAACCAGCAGGCTATTGCAACAGTCTGGGCCAGGATGATAACCTTTTGAGTAGAGAAGAGGAGACAGATGAGAGATATTAAAAATGAGAAGCCTTGGCAATAGATTAGAGAGGAGTAGCAAGTGCTGGAGATGAGGTAAAGATTATCCTGAGAGTGTGAGCCTGGGGAACCACGAGTGTGCCCTCAACAGCCATAGGGAAGTTGAGAAGATGGGAAAGATAATAAATAAATAAATAAATAAATAAATAAATAAATAAATAAATAAATAAATAAATAAATAAATAAATAAATAAATAAATAAATAAATAAATAAATAAA
Source organism: Monodelphis domestica (assembly GCF_027887165.1). Taxonomy (NCBI): domain Eukaryota; kingdom Metazoa; phylum Chordata; class Mammalia; order Didelphimorphia; family Didelphidae; genus Monodelphis; species Monodelphis domestica. Next base: position 170,481,371 of record NC_077231.1, read on the forward strand.
TAAATAAACAAACAAATAAATAAATAAATAAATAAATAAATGAATAAATAAATGAATAAATAAATAAATAAATAGATGAATAAATAAATAAATAAATGAATAAATTAATTAATAAATAAATGAATGAATAAATGGATGAATGAATAAATGAATGAATAAAATAATGATGATTTAATAAATTAATTAATTTTTAAAATTAAAAACAAATAATAATTTAATTAATAAGTAAATGAAAAGATAATAAAACATGTTCTGGACAGGTTGGGTTTAAGAGGCTGACAGGACATCCTTTCAAGGCAGTTTGTTCCATGAGAGGAGAGCAGGAGATAGCCAGCACCAGCTAAGAGATCCGGGACTCATGAAGTCTCCTCCAGCATCAGAAACGTCCATTTTAGGATTATGCCTTGGGTACCATAAGTCTGGCAAAGAGGCACAAAGCAGGAGAGGCAACCAAGTTCTTCAAATCCTGACATCAGTATCTCCTGGAAGGGCTCCTGCTTTCCTGGACATAAGCAATTGCCATTTCTCCCCAAAACTTACCTCTCAGAAGTCTCAGAGAGAAAGTAATGTGTTGGGTATGTCTCATGGAATACTAACATCTGGCATTTATATAGTGCTTTATGGTTTGCAAAGCATTTTTTACAAGTTTGATCTCATTTTATTCTCAAAACATCCCTCAGAATTAGGTGCTATTATTATCCCCATTTTATAGAGAAGGAAACGGAGGCAGGCAGAGATTAAGAGACATGGCTAGGAAATAACTGAGGCCAGTACTGAAGTCCAGGCTTGTGACTCCAGGTCCAACACTTTTTCTACTGGTCTTCTTAGCTCTCTCCAGTGATAGGAAGGAAACAGGGCCACCAGGGAGTGGAATAACTCCTTTTAAGCTCTACTGAGTGGGTACTTCTTTCTGCTTCAGGAGCCAATTCCATTTGATTAAATACCCTATGGAATAGTGGAGTTAACTCTTGAGATGCTGATAGCTTAAAGGCTTGCCTCAGGTTTGGGTATAAACTTTTGCTCTTACTCTGAACTTGATCCGGTGGAGGGCTGCCCGAATTTTAGCCCCAGGGTTAGGTGCAGATTTTTGGTCTCATTTTGTACTTGATCCAATCAGGCACACCCTTGATTGCCCTGTCCTGGAGCGCAACCCTGAGCCCCTGGCAAAAAGATCTAGATCCCTCTCTTGGGCCAATCAGCTACCTCAAATTGGGATCTAGGTCCTCACAAGCCTAGACTAGGACTCCTAGCTTCTTCTGGGCCCACACAGATCAGCCCACTTCAGCACAGACTGCTCTGGGCTAGGATTCTGGACTTCACCACAGGTTTGAAACCTCGTGCACATTGGCTTGGACCTTCATTTGCCCAGACAGGATCTCAGGATCTGAATGTTTTCTTGAGCTCAGGTTCAGAACCTGGCACAGCAGATGTGGTGGGGGTCTTCACTTCTTGCTATAGTCTTTCTGACTGTGCTTCTCTCTCACTCCAATGCCCCAGATGTTCTCCACCTACCTTTTAGGTCTTTCTTTTCTTGAAAGGTGTTTCTCTGTCTCCTTGGTTCTTTTGCTCCCATATTCATTTTGTGGTGTTATTTTAATATTGGTTAGAGGGGATTCTCATGGTGACCTTGAGCTTCTCTGCTCTACTCCACCATGTTGGTTGCACCCCTGGAAGTTCATAAAACACAATCCAAAAAGAAACAAAAAACAAAACACCTCAATAACTTTGGGCTAAAAAATAGAACAGAGGCCATCTAAGGAAAGCAAACAGAGTACATATCACCCTGACTGTATTGTGTTCAAATCTGAGCCCAACATTTTGAAAAACATATTAACAATCTGGAATGAATCCAGAAGACGGTAGCCAAAATCAAAAGGGAACTAGGAAATATGCCAACAGTGAGGATTCAATGTAGGAATTGGGGATGTCTAATCTAAAGAGGAAACATGAAAATTACCTTGAAATAACTTGAATAGTTGGTTCCATTGAAAAATAAAAACTTGAAGTATCATGGTCTGATTGTCATAGCCTGGCTCAAATGATTCTGTGGACTACAGGATGGTTCAAAGAATCTCAAGTGCTAGTTACAGTTCATTTAGGAAAACTATCCAATAGGTAGAAGAAAGATACATGCTAGTGAGCGATACCACAAACAAGCTTAGAGATTCAAGTAAGCAAATATTAAACTAATTCTCAGGTGAAAGGATCCTAGGATATATAACACACTGAAGGGAGCATATAAATCACTTTGGTTTCTTAAGGTTTTTCAAAAAATGTCTATTTTTCTACCCTGCTTTGTCCAGACTTGATTGAGGAAGCTCAGCTGCTCCTGAATTAAACTCTTTTCTCTTTGGGGGCCTTGTCATATTGTGTCAATTTTCACAAGTGAAGAACCCTGCAAATATATTGGCAGACTCTATTTTTAAACTTAATTTTTAAATTTTGTTTTATTATTTTTAAGTACCCAGAAACTAACAATAAACAAAGTATTGCTTAGTTGATAGAGGTTTTTCAGTGAATTACTCAAATGAATAGATAAATATGATTTATAATTAGCATTTGTTGTTTTTCAGTCATGCCTAATTTTTCATGATTCCATTTGGGGGTTTTCTTGGCAATGATACTGGAGTGATTTGCCATTTCCTTCTCTATCTCATCTTATGTGTGAACTTTAGATTACTCCACCCTACTTAGTCTAACAAAAACAGAAATGTCTACACCCATATTTCAGGATTAAGTACTTAGGAGGATGACCTATGACAGACATGTGCTAGCAAATGACAAATCAGAAACAACTGACAGACCCCTGGGCTGTCCTAAGTCAAGCTTAAGCTACCATTGGTACATGTGAGATGCAGGAAAGTGATATAAAAACTCTCTATATATTTCACATCACTTCCTCTCTCCAACCCCTTTTTGTGGAGAGGTAGCTCTGGCGGAAGCTTGTTTAGTGTTTCGGCATCTTGGCATGGTGGCAGTTATTGTCTGGGTTTGGTGGTGAGTTTTCCTTGATACTCTACTGGGAGAAGCTTAGTAGCCTCATTCAGGTGAGGCATCTTCACTGAGCTCTCTCGGAGTTTAGGCTGATTCTTTTCTCCTTTACCTTCCAAACACTATCCTCTTAGGAAAGCCTCTAATCTTCTTCAAAGGCCTCATGGCGGAGATCTTTGAACTCCTTCTGGCAAAGGCCAGGTGGGAGAAATTCTATACCCTCTCTCTCTTCTCCTTAATTCCTTCCCTCTATATTAATTAAAAATCATCATACATTTCCAACCTGACGGGTATTTTATTTGGGATTTTCTCTAGTGACCAAACTAATTTAGATTAAGTCACAACCCTAAAATTACCCTTACATATAGATGAGAAAATTGAGGCAAACACAGTTAAGTGACTTGCCTAGAATACCATAAATAGTAAGTTTCTGAGACTGGATTTGAACTCAAATCTATCTGACCAGCACTCTATCCACTGAACCACCTAGCTGCTCCATAATGTTTTTATGTAAATAGACACTTCTAACTTATCTTTTTTCCACAAACCTCATCTTCTTTCTGACTTCCCTACTTCTTTCAGTGGCATCACCCTAGTCCTTCATTAATTTAATTCTTTTTGACTCATTTTTTTAATCACTGACATCCCATAGATATTAAAGACAGAAAAATAGTTTGACATATATATTCCACTATTTCATATACATATGTATTTTATTTTATATATTTTATGTTATATATAAATTATGACTATGATATACTATATATATATATATATGTTCATATGTATAAAAAATAGTAAAATGTTCCTTAGCAGCACTTTTTATGGGAGTAAAAACATGGAAAACTAATAATCCCAACTGTTGTTTGAATAATTGTGTATGAGAATCAGAAATCAATTACCATACTATAAGTGAAATGAAAATGCATTCTCTGCAAAATATCTTTGCCAAGGGGATTTTGTACATGCTTTCAGTGTGCTGGAATTTTTCCAGGGATGCCTGAAACTGTGGCATTCTAATATCTCATTTTACTTTGAAACTATAGAATAACCTTGGTCATCTTTATTTTCACCACATATGGGATAGGAGGTTATATAATGGGCCCCCACAAGAATATAAGAAAAAAACAACATATTTTCTTGAAGGAGACCTTCAAGAAGATTAAACTGTGGGAAGAAAGATGTAGCTGATAGACCCTTGACCCCTTCTGGGGAAATTTGTGTAATATGACTCCTTTGCATCAAATATAAATACGGGTGTATCTAGGGACCCTGACCCTGTGATTTACAGTTTTTGCAGTAATCAATTTAATCAAAAGATCATTTCCCAGCACTTTTCTTTTACTCAGCTCCTTTCCCATCCATTAAGAAGACAAGCAATATGATACTCATTATACATATGAAGTGATGTAGAATATATTTCCATATTGGCCATGTTGCCAAAAAAAAGTGAAAAAATATGTTTCAATCTGCACTCTGAGTTCTCACTCTACAGGAGGATAACATTTTTTCATTGTGAATCCTTTGGAATTGTTGTGGATTTTTCCTAACATTTAATTTTAATTATATTTTTTCTCAATTACCTGTAAAAAAATTTTTAACATTAATTTTTTTAAATTTTTGAGTTCCAAATTTTCTCCCTCCTTACTATTCCTTTCTTCTCCTTGAGAAGACACACAATTTGATATAGAGATGTCTGCACAGTCATACAAAATATTTCCATATTACTCATGTTGCAAAAGAAAATGCCTGCAAAGAAATGAGAATAATAGAGTTTTAAAGAGCAGGTTTCAATATATATTTAGATTCCATCCATTTTTTTCTCTGGAGGTGGACATCATTTTTCATCATAAATCCTTAGGAATTGTTTTAGAAAAGTGTTTTGCTGAGAATAGCTAAGCCATTCACAGTTGATCATCCCACAATGTTACTGTTACTATGTACAATATTCTCTTGGTTTTGTTCACTTCATTTTGCATCAGTTCATATAGTCTTCCCATGTTCTTCTGAAAGCATCCTGCATTTCTTGTGGTGCAATAATTGCATTCTATCACAATCATATGCCACAACTTGTTTAGTCATTCCCCAATTGATTGACATCCTCTCGATTTCCAATTCTTTACCATCACAAAAAGCTGCTATAAATATTTTTGCATATATACATATATATATACTTATATACATACACATATATATGTCCTTTTTCTTTTTTTAATTTCTCTGAGATATAGGCCTAGTAGTGGTATAACTAGGTCAGAGGGTAGGCACAGTTTTATAGACCTTTGGGCATTGCACCAAATTGTTCTCCAGAATGGTTGGATCAGTTCACAATTCCATGAACAGTGCCTTAGTGTCCCAATTTTTCTGCATTCCCTCCAACATTTGTCATTTTCCTTTTCAGTCATATTAGCCAATCTGTTAAGTGTGCGTTGTTTCAATTTACATTTCTTTAGTCAATAGTGACTTAGAGCATTTTTTCATATAACTATAGGTAATTTTAATTTCTTCTTCTCAAAATTGCCTATTCCTGTTCTTTGACCATTTATCAACAGGGGAATGGTACATATTCTTATAGGTTTATCTCAGTTTTAATTTATTTAATTAATTTATTTTTTTAAAACCCTTATCTTCCTTCGTGGAATCAATACTGTGTATTGGTTCCAAGACAGAAGAGTGGTAATGGTTAGGCAATGGGGGTTAAGTGACTTGCCCAGGGTCACACAGCTGGGAAGTGTCTGAGGCTCAGTTCTTTATTTATTTGGAAAGGAGGCCTGTTTCTCAGAAACTTGCTGTAAAAATTTTTTCCTCCAACTTACTGCTTCCCTTCTAATCTTGGCTACATTAGTTTTATTTGTGGCAAGTGATATTTTCAAGAATGCATTGATCATTTCACTGTCAGTTAAAGTCTCATAGGAGATAAAATCAATTCAATTGCTCTGTATCAGGTACTGTAGAGGTTTGTAAACTGTGTTTCCTGCCCTTAAGGAGCTTACATTCTATCATGCAATCAAAAATGTTAACTTATTTAATTAGATGACCTTCTATGACTATAAATTGTAGACTAGCTAGACATTAGTGTTAGGAGTTTCTTCCCTGGGAGATCCTACACGAATGAAATCACAATTCTGGTAAAAATAAAACTTTAAAGATTATATCAAGAATTATTTTATTAAATCTCTCACATATCAAGAGTGACACAGTGACTCCAATCTGATGCGTTGGCTCTTTAAGTTTGCTACAAGGAATTTCTTTCTGGAATGTGCTTAATTACGGATTTTATGTGTTCTGTCTCCTAGAGATATATTCTATCTGGGCTGATAGGTTTGTTAAATGAGTGGCACTCCAGAATTTTCATCACAAACGCAGTGGGTGTTAGGGCGTCTAGAGATATATGATGTAAACCAATTTGTCATCAAATGCTTATAATCAGGCTGGAGAACATGATCTCTGCCCTTTGCTCTGTCCCTATATCAGGAGCACAATGTTGTAAACTTTATGACTCTGAAAAGATGGTTACAGAAAAAAAAACGATACCCTCTAATTTCAAACGGATGCCGAGGGAAGAGTTGGAAAATGTGTCGCTCAAGTTTTCCATGTTTCTTTCCTCTTTTTTCCTTCTTCCATTTTTCAGGGTCTTTTCCCAGGCCCCTCCCCACACACCCAGGTGTTCACTGCCCAGCTGGGTCAGCACTTCCTGCTTTATAAATGAGTCACTGCATGTCCTCTGCCCAGCTGAGTCAGCACCTCAGAAGGCACAGCTTTTGGGTAGTGACTAATAGATGCCATAACTTCTGGTTTCGTTAGAGATGTGGAAATCCTTATTCGTTTTTAAAACACCTTCTTACTGCCAAGGTGAGTTAGTTGTGACCCTGGCTATACACTACCACAAGAACAAAAGAACTAATTAAAAAGTAAAAACATAATCAAAAGCAAATAATTCCCTTTTTTTGCCCACATTATCTGGTTTGACCAAATGTTGCTATTGTTGTTTTTTAACGGAATTGACTTAATCCAGAACTATAACTACATTGGGGAATTTGGAGTCATTGTTTCATGGGGGGACCCTCAGGTCACAGTTACAAGCTATCTCTCCCTCTACAATTGTTTGCATTTATCTATGCCCTGTAATTATTTCTGGAGGATTATTAGAACAGATTCCAGCATACAGTCCTAACTGAATTAATTAGCTGCTTTGTCCTCAGCCACATACAGCCCAAGGCAGTTGGCTTAGAAACTAGCTAAGGCACTTTGCCCATTGTGGTATTGTAGAAAGAGTAGAGTCCAGTAGTTAGAAGACTAAAGTTCTAATCCCATCTAATTAGGGGGCTAAACTAGATGATCTCTAAAATCCTTTCCAGCCCTAACATTACACTTTTCCTGGTCCTGAGAAGGGAAAAGAATGAATCTCTGAAGGATATTGTTTCCCCAAACAGGATTCTGATGGTTAGCTAATTACTAGAGAGATCCTTTATAGGAACAGACAGAAAGAGAATTTTTCTAACCCTGGAAACAAAAGAAGAAATGCCTCTTCCAATTAGTATCTTGCAAAAAGCAAAAAAACAAACAAAACAAAAATGCTCTCATCTCAATTATCTCTGATAAAAGTCTAGCATCCAAAATTTGTAGGGAATTAGTAGAAATCCTTTTGAGCATCTGTAGACATGGTCAAAGGATATGAACAAAAGAAGAAATGCAAACTATCAATGACAACCTGGAAAAAAAATTACAAAATAATAATAGAAGTCAGAGAAATGCCAGTTGAAATAACCTGGAGGTATTGGACTCCACAACAAATAAGCTAAGAAAGATAGTAAAATATGGGAAAACTCATTGTTGGAGGGGTTGTGGAAGGAAAGGCAAATTAATTCACTGTTGGTGGAGGAACAAGTCTGGAGCTTTGCAGGAAAAATTACAAAATCATTCATACCATTTGACCTAGAGATCCCTTTACTGAGACTATGCCAGTAAGAGAATACTGACAGCAAGAAAAGACTCATTTGAATAAAAATGCTCCTAGTAACCTTATTTGTGATAAGAAAAAACTGGAAAGAAAATAAGTGCCCTTGGATTAGGAAATAGCTATACAAATAAGAAATTATGAATATGAAGAATTCAAAGAAACTTGGGAAGATTTTCACATAGTGATACAAAATTAAAAAAAAAAAAACATATATGAGGACAACAATGTAAATGAAGTCCACATGGAACAGTATCAGCAAAACCCTAACCAAAGAGAATGGTCAATGTTAGTACCATGCCATTCAAGTTAAAGAATAGATTCCTCCTTTCTGATGACAATCAATACATTGTTTTCAGGAAATGTAGTTCAGTAAAGGGTTATCTGGACTTTTGAAGAAATGTGTGCTATGTTAAAAATAAAATGTGAATAATTTTTAAAGTTTTCATCTCAACCTGATTAGGTTTAATTCTTGATTACAGCTTTTGTTGTTGTGTCCTGTCTGACTCTACAATACATAGAATTTTCTTGGCTAAGATCCTGGAATGGTTTAACAGTTCCTTCTCCAATTGATTAAGGCAAACAGAGGTTAAGCAACTTACCCAGAATCACATAGCTAGTGTTTGAGGTTAGATTTGAACTCAGTTCTTCTTGACTCCAGGCTCATTTAGCTGCCCCTGATACAGCCTATGTCCCCACAAAAGGAAAGCCTCCTTGGAAGCCTCCTTTATCAGTCTGGGACCCTGTAGAAGCAGTGTGGTTTTAGTAAAGTATTCAAAGATTCAAGAATATGGGTTCAAAATGAGACATGTAAAACCCAGTGGAATTGCTCATTGGCTATGGGAGAATGGAGGGAAGAGAGGAGGGAAAGAGCATGAATCATGTAACCATGGAAAAATATTTTAATTAATTAAATAAGTAAATTAAAAAAAAAGAATATGAGTTGAAATCCTACCTCTGACATTTACCAGAAAATTATTACCCTTCTAAGTGACTCAAGCAGCTCCCTAGGTTTTATCTTCTGTCATAGACTTAATTTTGCTATCTCTATTGACAAAGGGAGTTCCCTAAGCTGAAAAAAATCATAGTTATTTCCTGTATCAGTGTATAGATACCTCATCACCCATAGATCATTAGTACTGAGTGCATTTGTTCTATTAAAGCCCTACTTCAGTGCTTCCTTATCCTGGGTTATTAAAGGCTATGATGACATGATACAAACTTTGGCAGAGTCTGAAAAGCTATAAAGGCTGGTGACTATATAACTCTAGTGACAGTCTGTCCTCCAAAGACAAACCTAGTGAAATTTGGAGACTCGCCACTAGATTGGACTCGAGATTTTTTTGTTTTGTTTTGTTTTGTTTTTAAACATAGCAACTTACCAAAAACCATCGAACAAATTGTACTGAAACTGCTCTTTTTATTGGAGGAGGAAATATTCACCTTGTGCAAGTCAAGGATCCTTGAAAAATTGGCCATACAAGCACTCTATAATATGTATATATAATATGTAATATAATGATATTTTTAATATATACTGTTTCATAGCAAAGGGTTTCAAGCATATTGTATTATGGGACAAGTCCTTCTCAATTACAATACAAATCTCTCCATGACATGTCACAGTGGGGTTAGACAATGAGCGTCCAGCCCTTAGAGCATAAACTAAAAACACTCTACTGGTATCAGCTCAGGAGTAGACTTGGTGAGCTGCTTCCATAAGTGCATGATAGAAAGACTTTGCTTTGGAGTATAGGTAAGTATACTGTTTCCTGGGAGTGAACATTAGAGAGAGAACACTGATGGGAACCACTTCAAATCTGAATTCATGCTCCCCAGGGAATGAGGACAAGCTCCCACTTGCAGAGCTCCCACTTGCAGAGCTTTTTGTATTTCCATTCCTATACTATATTCTTAGTAAATATCCTATACTATATTCTTAGTTAATATCCTATACTATATTCTTAGTAAATATCCTATACTATATTCTTAGTAAATATCCTATACCATATTTTCAGTAAATATCCTATACTATATTCTTAGTTAATATCCTATACTATATTCTCAATAAATATCCTATACCACATTTTCAGTAAATATCCTATACTATATTCTTAGTTAATATCCTATACTATATTCTTAGTTAATATCCTATACTATATTCTCAATAAATATCCTATACCATATTTTCAGTAAATATCCTATACTATATTCTTAGTTAATATCCTATACTATATTCTCAATAAATATTTTCAGTAAATATCCTATACTATATTAGTTAATATCCTATACTATATTCTTAGTTAATATCCTATACTATATCCTCAGTAAATATACTATACTATATTCTCAGTAAATATCCTTTTGCAAAAACAAATGAATATTCATGGATAAATCAATAGTGAGACAACTAGTCATGATTATATCAAGGCAATAATCATTGGTTATAGTATTTTGGAAAAGTATTCATGGGAGATGTTTTAGGGGAAGCATTATTGGGAGATGATATTGAGGAATATGCCAGATAGGAGATTTATGAGCCATCGTACTATAAAAATAAGACCCAATTTTTTCAGGATTACCCCCATGGAGCTCTGAGGGGAGAAACAGCCTTGTTCTGATCAACTAAAGAGCTAGCCTGAGTATAGATCAGGAGAGTGAAACTAGAGCCTAGAACAAGCAAAAAAAAAAAGATCAAGATGGTACTTTCAGTAATGAATTCTTGAAATATGACTAAAAATATGCTAGGAAAGAAAATGTGCACTAATCACAAGATTCTATGCTTCATCAGATCTCTGGTCTCTTCATTGTGAGCTTACCTCCACAATGCATATTGGAGACAAAGTTCTAACATCAGCCCCTCTTAGTTCATCTTCATTTGGTGAGAAAAATGAAGCACATCAGTCACTGAATATTTAACAAGAAGAAGTTTTCTATGTCCTAACACAACAAGAATATTCATCAAGGATACAATGCCAACTTATCTTCAGCTTTGGTACTTCCCCCTTTGCCTCCTCACCAAAATCCACATGATCAGGAGATATCAGAGTATGTCAACTCATGTGGTCTTAGGTACCCACCAAGGTGAAAGACAAACTCTGCGGGTCTGAAATTCTTTATGGGCCAGGCAAAGGCTGGCCTTGGGGAGGTGGTAGTGGTGGGGACTTTGTATTCTAAGAAAAAAAAATCTCCCTACATTGTGGGTAGGAGAAAAGAAATCAGAGAAATGTTAATTTTATCTCAGTGTAGTTCTCAAATCATCCATTATTTTTCAATCTAGGCAAACCCTGGCCACATTCTCCTACATATCCTGAAGAAGAGTTTCAGCCAATGTCATGAAGACCTTCTTCTAGGTCTTTTAACATTGTTAAGACACTAGTTCACTAATCTGCCTATCCATCTGTTACACTTCATTTTTGCTTAAGCCTACCACCCTTTATAGTCATATATTCTAGAGGACATCTTTGATGTGACTTTTTACATTTAAACATTGGTAGAATGCTGTAGCCTCCCTAGACACAGCACTCTATTGCTATTTGATTTGTGGTGTTCTATAACTTCTAGCCAAATGGCATCATCAGTGTCAAAAAAAGTTTTTGTTTCATAGGGAGAAGTTTCCCAAATACAGTTTAGTCTTCTTTCATCATCCTATTCAATTCTGGATCCAACTCACAAACCATCCACAGAGTCTCGACAATAAGCATTTCTTCATCCATTTGTTTTTTCCTACATGGGTTACTAAATTGAGCTAATTTATTTGGTTGTACATATTATTGAGAAGATGTTCTAATATTCTGGGACTTGATGAAATCAGCACAATGACATCTAACAGAAAAGACTGGAATACAACTGTCCATAAGAAATGACAAACTGTTTAATTTTGGAAAAATATGGAAAGACCTACATCAAGTTATGAAGAGTGAAAAGAATGGAACCAAGAGCATTATATATAGCAACAGAAATATTTTTTGAAGAATGACTTTTCCAGTTCCAGAGAAAGAACTGATAAACTGAAAGAAGTAAGACTTTTTATAAATAATTTTATAGATACATGTATTTTTTTTGTCAAATGATGCCTTCTCTAAGGGGGGGTTGAGGGAGGCAGAGAGTTAACTAAGTATTTTAATGTAACAAACAAATTGAATAATTAATAAAAAGGCCTCTCTTTACTACACAGAAAACAACCAGAAAAGTCACAAAAATTTGCTTTTCCTCTAAAGTGGAGAAAGTAATCTTCCCTTATGCATGCCATAACCAACTATACACTTCAAATCAAGCTTATGCTGCACTCCCCCATAATACTGTTATAGGAATAATTTCAAAAGAAAAAATACTAATAACTAGGAGGAATCAGGATATTGTAACTGAATTATATAGGATGATACTTAAGCTATACTATGAAGGAAGGTAGACCTGAGAATGTGAAGAGGGAGTTCATTCTAAAATCAATTATCCTAAACATAAAAGTAATAAATGGAATACCATATAAGAGAATGGTAGAATAAAAATGTCTTAAGGTTAGAGATTATTACAATTGTGTTTTGGAATTACTTCCCCACCATTTCCAATCTGTTGCCAAGTTGCCTTTTTGAGTTTACCTTCATACCATCTCATATATATATATATACCCCATTCTCACCTCTGATACTGCCACTACACTCATAATGTCCTTTATCACCTCATGCCTGAACTATTGCAATAGTCTGCTAGTTGGACTCCTTGCTTTCATTATGGTCCATTTTCCAATCAACTGTCAATCTTTCTACACCAGGTCACCTACCCAATAAACTTCACTGGCTTCCAAACTTCCAGGATCCAATGTAAAATCTTCTGTTTGGTATTGAAAGACCTTCTCAACCTGGTCTCTTCTACTTCCCCAGTCTTCTTATATTTTACTTCCTTGCCATATATTCTTGGACCCAATATACTGACCTCCTTAATGTTCTCACAAAACCTTTCACCACCAGACTTTGGGCATTTTCACTGGCTGTTCACCAAGACTGGAATACTTTCCCTTCTCATCTCTTCCTTCAAGTCTAAACTAAAATCTTATCTATGAGAAGCCTTCCCTTATACCCCTTACTTGTAGTGCCTTTCCTCTATTGATTATTTTTCAATTTCTCCTATATACATAGTGTTTGTCCATAGTTATTTTCATATTGTCTTCCACAGTAGACTAAAAGCTCCTTAGAAAGCAAAGGCTATCTTTGGATTTAAGTGAGGCACAGTTGCACAACATCCTCAGCCTCATCCTCTCTTCCAGAGTCATGGAAATCCAGTGGCAAGACAAAATTCAAGATGACTGGTGATGGTCCAGGGTGCTATGGATGACCTTGGCATCTTTGATGTCTGACCAAGCTTTAAGCACTCCATAATGCCTGCTTCAGTCACCTTCATGGCTGTTGGAATAAGTTGTTCTCATCCACCCATTCCAATAGGGCAAATGTCCTCATAACTAGAATCTCTGGTGTGAGAACTTGCCAAACCCTTTTCAGGGTTGCTCATTCATCTTTAGTATCTACCCATTTCTCACCCGTGGCTCCAAGAAACTGTAGGATACACAGTGGCTCCACCCCAGGAAAACATCTCAGCAGATGGAGCTAAACTAGTTTGATGATCTATGTGGGTAGCAGATGAAGGATATGCCTATTCCAGAATACCAACAATGGTGAAATCACCGCTCCTTTCAATATCAATAGAGCAAGCAAATAGATATTTATTAAATACCAACTATGAGCTGGCACTGTGTTAGGCTCTGATGTTACAAAGGCAAAAATAAATCATCCCTTTTCTTTTGAGGGCCTTACATTCTCTTAGCAAAGTTATATAAATACATGTATATACAGACATGTACAACATATATATGTACAAAATTATTTGGATACATACTTTTGATAGATGTATATTTCAGTCTCATAAAGATTTTTAGAGAAATTAGACAGTAAACACATGGGCCAGGAGCTTTCATTGTTCTCTTGATTGCCTTTTCCCCAATCATTTGGTATTTCAGGTATTTTGAGAATTGGCTTTTCAATGCATTAAATATTCTGTTACTTTAGGCATATATGTTTTATGTATGTAATTATTTTGTTCTCACTATTCTTCCCATCTTTATCTTATTTAATGTTATTCTTTCTATTCCTTAAAGCACGACAGGGTCTGAGATGTGATGGTTCCATTGTCTTTGAAGACAAGAATAATTTCTTTTAGATATGCTGAAAAATTTCCCCCACCCCCATTTTTCATCCGCTCTATGTTCTTTCCAGTTTTACCTTTAAATAAATGCTTTGGGGATTATCAGTTTTAACTGAGTCTCACAATAAGCTTTCATAAGTTTGATTTTTTCCCCCTTCACTTATTAGTTGTTTTTTTAGAACAACGAGGCTAGTATTATTTACAATAATGCATTATGAGGTTTTATAAATAATTTTCTATTCTTTTTTTTCTTTTATTTTTCCCCAGTTACATATAAAAATAGTTCCCAACATTTTCCAAAGAATATGGAATCTCAAATTCTCTCCCTCCCTTCCTCTTCACCCCCTCTTCACCCTCCCTCCTAGAGATAGTAAGCAATCTCATATAAATTTTACATGTGCAATCATGTAAAACATTTTTACATATTAATCCTTTAGTAGAAACAAATAAAAGTTATGAAAAAAAGTGAAAAAAGTTTACTTTGTTCTGGATTCAGTTTCTATTTCAGTCCTTTGTCTCTAGAAGTAGATGGCATTTTTTTTCCAAGAGTCTTTTGGGATAGTTTTGGATCATTGTATTGCTGAGAATATTTTGTTATTCATAGTTTTTCATTCCAGTTATTGTGTATAGTGTTGTCTTATTTCTGCTTATTTCACTCTGGTACAGTTCATGTAAGTCTTTCCAGGCTTTTCTGAGCTCCTCCTGCTTGTCATTTCTTATAGCACAATAATGTTCCATTACAATCTTATACTATAATTTACTTCATTTCCCAATTGATGGGTATCTCATTTTCTAATTCTTTGCCCCCATTAAAAAAAAAAGCTATTTTAAATATTTTTGTACATATAGTTCCTCCTTTTTAAAATTTCTTCGGAATACCAAACTAGTAGTAATGTTGCCAGATCTAATATGTCCTGTTTTATAGCCCACTGGACATAGGTCCAAATTATTCTTTAGGATAATTGAATCATTTCACAACTCCCCCAAAAGTGCATTCATCTTTCACTTTTCCTACACCCCCTTCAAGTTTTATCATTTTCCTTTTTGGTTATAATAGTGGATCTGATAAATGTGGGGCAGCTCTGGTGATCCTTTTCCTAAATTCCAGTGCCCAGAGGGCAAATTCAAGCTGTCTGTGAGCCCCAGGATTACCAAAGAGAACTAAGGAAGGAATTGCTTGCTTTGGGCTGCTGGACATGCAAAAAATATCCTCGGGCACTGGGAAGAGGGAGAACAGAGCATCTCTGAAGTGCCCCCAAGTCTTCAACACTAGTATAGGGTGATACCTCAGTTGTTTTCATTTGCATTTCTCTAAATTTAGAGCATTTTTTCAATGACTAAAGAGCTCTTTAATTACTTTGAGAACTGCTTTTTGTCATATCTTTTGACCATTTATCAATTGGGGAATGACTTGTATTCTTATATTTTCAATTCATTTCTCTATGTATTTGAGAATTGAGGTCATTGTTAGAGAGACTTGTAAAAAAATTACACCATTATAATTATTGTGTATTACTCTCCATCCTATTTCCCCATGTTAGTTTCTGAACACCAAACCCCAATTTGTCCTTTTTCTATCAGCTCTACCTCCCTTCTCTTATTCCTTCCTCTATTACTTTCCAATGGGTTAAGAGATTTCTCTATCCTATTGATTGTTCATATTCTTCCCTCACTGAGCCAATTCTGATGAGCTTATACTTCACGTTTCACTCCCCACCTCCCCCACTTTCTCCTCCACTATAAAAGCTCTTTCATGCCTTATTTATGTACAATAATTTAACCCATTTTATTTTTCCCTTCCCATTCCTCCCAATGCATTCCTCTGTCTTATGCCTTAATTTAGTTTTATATCATCCCACCATATTCAACTCACACCCTTGCTCTCTGTCAATATATATTCCTTCTAAGTGCTCTAATGAGGATAAAGTTCTTTGAGGTTATGAAAATCATTTCCCCATGTAGGGAATATACACAATTTAATCTTATTGAATGTCTTTTGATTTTTCTTTCCTGTTTACCTCTTAATGCTTCTCTTGAGTCTTCTATTTAAGAATCAAAATTTCCAATCAGTTCTGGTCTTTTCATAAGAAATGTTTCAAAGCTTTTTATTCCATTGAATACTCATTTTTTCCCCTCAAGGAATATACTCAGTATTGCTGGGTAAGTGAGTCTTGGTTGAAGTCCTAGCTCCTTTGCCTTTTGGAATACCAGATTCCAAGCCTTCCTATTCTTTAATGTAGAAGCTGCTAAATCATGTGTTATCCTGTCTGTGACTGCTGATATTTGTATTGTTTCTTTTTGGTTGCTTGCAATATTTTTTTTTCTTGACCTGGGAGTTCTGGAATTTAACTGTAACATTCAGGGGAGTTATTCTTTGGTACTTCCTTCAGGAGGTGATTGGTAGATTCTTTCCATTTCGATTTTACCATCTGGTTCTAGAATATGAGAGCAACTTTCCTATATACTCTCTTGAAAGATAATGTCTAAACTCTTTTTCTTTTTTATCATGGCTTTCAGGCAATATAATAATTCTTAGATTATCTTTCCTGGATTTATTTTTTAGGTCAATGATTTTTCCAATGAAATCATTCACATTTTCTTGTATATTTTCATTCTTTTGACTTTCTTTGGTTGTTTCTTGATATCTCATGGAGTCATTAGCTTCCACTTGTGCGGTTCTAATTTTTAGGCCATAATTTTCATGAGTGAACTTTTGGGCCTCCTTTTCCATTTGGCCCACTCTATTTTGTTAAGAGTTCTTTTCCTCATTGAATTGGTATACCTCTTTTTCCATATGGCCAATTGTATCTTTTAAGAATTTTTTTCTCTTCAGTGCATTTTTGTATGCCTTTTTCCACTTAGTCAATTTTGTTTTTTAATAAGTTCTTTTCTTTAGTGAATTTTTGTACCTCTTTTACCAGTTGTCCTGTTCTTTTTTTAAGATATTAATTTCTTCAGTATTTTTATGCATTCTTTACCAAGATGTGGACTCTAATTTTTCATTCTTTTCCTATGTCTGTCTCATTTCTTTTTCTCAATTTTTTGTCTTCCTCTTTGATTTTAAAAAAATCATCTTTGAGCTTCTCCATTAATTATCTTTGGACTTAAGATCAATTAATATTTTTCCTGGATGTTTTGGAAGCAGAAATATTGGTTTTGTTGCTTTCTGAGTTTGTGTTTTGGTATTCCCTGTCACCGAAATAACTATGTTGTTTTCTTTTTTCTTTGTTCATTTTCCTGATTTTTTCTTTTCTTTTAATTTAAAAAAACTGTTCAAGTTGGGATCTGTAACTATGGTGAAAGGAGCACTGTTCCCAGCTTCAGATTCTTTGTGCAGCTACCTTCAGAGCAGGCTCTGAGGATCTATCTGCTTTCAGTTCTTCTAGTGTGGTATGATATAAGGAGAGATGTGTTTAATACTATATTGGCCTATATTTTCATCTCTGAGTAACTATGAGTACTCTTTTCTGCGTTGAAATTATGACCAGAGTCCCCTGGCCCCCTGTGACTACAAGCACTGGTAAGTGATAGTGTCCTTTCCCACTCACTCTGAAACCTCACCTCAGGACTGCTACCTGGATTGATGCATGGGCGATGCAACAAAGACCTTGTACCCAGAAGCAAAGTGACCCCCTCTAATCTCCTTCTGAGCTTTATCCAATAATCTCCCCTTACTATCTATAGCTACAAACTCTAGAATTATTTGCTGCTTCAGCTGTGCCCAGGGCTTATTGCCATGGCGGAGCCTGCCTTGGCATGCTGCTTTGCACTGCACCTCCACTCTGGTACACCAGATCCTTTATGCTGGCCTACTAAGTTGTTTTGGGCTGAAAAATTACTTCACCCCCACCTTTTTGTAGATTGTGCTGCTCTAGAATTCATTCTGAGGCATTATATCATAATTTTATGAAGACTAATTTGGGAGAGATCAGATGAGTCTGTGTACCATCACCATCATTTTGGCTCCACCTCATAGGTTTCTATTCTTGGGTATTGCCCTGGCTTCCATAAATTCCCTGTCCAAGGAGATCAAATGTTTATTGGGTGACACAATTTTTCAGCTTTGCAAGTCTCCCAGGGGTGAAAATTGCTTTACATTGGCTAAATTTCCAAAAGAAAAATGATAATCTCTATGATATAATTTCTTATTCCATTTCCCATCTTTTAACAATAGCATATTTGAATAGGTCAGGTTAAGGCTAGGATAGTTACGTACTATATCTTCTTATTTTAATGAACATTTATCTTTGTTCCAACAAACTGATGTTCTGGACAAACAGGTGATTCTGATATGATTCCCACATTACTTAACAGGCGTTTCTTCTATTAAGATATAGATGATTTTTTTTGTGTATGAAGTTCAGTGCTCAACATTTCTGATATCTTTCTACATTTAAGAAAAGTATTCTTGATTTATATAGGCTTCTATGTTATACACAAACATTTGACTCCCCCCCCCTTTTTCTTAATCTAAACTGTATTTTCCACTCGTCTCCTTTTTTCTTATTTTTTAATTGAACTACTTGAATTTTATAGTCCATGTTGTCCTAGTTTGGAGAATCTCATCAATATCTTTATAGTATTTTACTGCCTTTCAAATCTCTCTAGCAGATAAGGCATATAAGCTTCATTTATTTTCATAAGATTCTTTTTGCTTATACTTATTCTAAGTACTGCAACTTGAGATAACCAAGTATCTCATGATAAGTGTTTCTCATTGCCTCTGGGCACACAATAAAGCAAACTCCATAATTCCTTTGTCATTCCATAGAGAACTGGTGAGCCACTCTTCTATTTAGCAGCAACTTACAACATTTTTAAAGTGACTCAATTTTTCTAGTAGTATTGGGGATCATTAGTTGTTGGACAATGGTTTTGTGTTTAGAATATCATTGATTGATTCAATGAATTTTTTAAGGGTGACCTAAAGACTGTATAATTCTTAGTTCCTTCCATACCCGTTTCCCATCATTGTTGCTGTTACTTCAGAAATAAAAGGAGACTTCTCACAACATTTGTTTTGTTCCCCTTCATGAACTCTATAGTCCATTCACAATGGCCTGTTCTTTTATGTCTAATCTCCATACTTTTCCAGAATCTAGCCCTGTAGCCTGGAATGCATTACTTTATCACCTCCATGTCTTATCTTTTTTTCTTTCTCTAAGATGATGCTTTTCCCAATTTCTTCGGCTACTAGTCACCCTAGATAATTTTCTTGTATTTATCTTACATATACTTACGTGTAGATTTTATTGCTCATATTAAAATAAAAGGTTCTGGAAAGCAGAGACTTTATGTTTTCATTGTGATTTTTAATGTCAGGCACACAATAAAAGCATTTCTTGATTGAATTTGTGGATTACAATGACCCAGAAACTCAACACTTACTGGTCATGAACCTCTTCATACTTAATTAGACTGATCCTTAGATGACAGACAGTGTGTCATTGGGAACACAATTTAAATCTGCCCACAATGATAGAAGCTATCAGAGCTTCTATTCCTTATACAGACCTTGAGAATACAAAGGTTAACGCTTTGTCAGAAGGAGACATCAGCATAGGACCATCAGGTAGGCAAAAGTTTTGTTGATGTTGATATTGTTTAACAACACTGTGTTCAACAAAAATAACAAAATTACACTATGTCCTATAAAAATGGGCCTATGGGACCCTGATGTCCAATGAGGTCCAGAGGAGCACCAGTATATGATTGTAAAAAGGATATAGTGGGGGTCATGAGATTGGACCAAGACTATGTACACGCAGAGTTTGGAGGGTGCCAGATGAGGCATCTTCATTTATCTAAACAGTAGCATGTGTGGGTATGTGTGTGTTTTGGGGGAAGGGGTGGTGCTGTTGGGGGTGGTTCATTTAGCAGGTAAGATAGCTGCTCCTTGCCTAGCCCCCACCTACATCTAAACACAGCCTCTTTCCAAACTCCTCCTTTGTTCCCACCAAGGGTGACTTTTTCCTTACACAATCCCTCTACTCTGCCCCACATTCAGGAGCAGATCTGCTGTCAAAAAGCAACTTGGATAGTGAACTTGCTTGAGATATGAGCCTCTGAAAGATTCATGTCCTGTTTTTTGTTCATTCAGCCTCCTTTCTAATACTTAAATCTGCTTACTCATAACTTAGCTTTTTTTTTTTAAAGGAAAAATCTCCATTCAGCTTTTGCTCTGCTTTGGAAAGTTTACAAAATATGATAATCCATAAGATGTTCTTTCATTTTGCTTGGACATTCTCAATAGGAGAAGGAAGTAGAGAAAAGAATTCTTTCTCTTGACAGATTAAACAGAATCTGAACCCTTGCCCTTTCTCTTTTGGCTGTACACTTTGCCATCACAGCCCCCTTCTTTTTGCTCGTTCCCTTTCACAGCAATGAAGCATGCAGATCAGAAGCAGTTAGGATTGCTCTTATATGACAGCTTCAGTGCTCTCTCACTAATTCAAACAGCAATTTTATAAACTTAACTTCAAAGAACAGAAAATTTTTGTATTTAACTTCTGTTCTCTTTCTTGGTATATACATACATACATACATATATATGTTTATATGTATATTTCTTGGGATTTATAAAGGTGTATTGATAAATGTTTAACAACTTTCTCTCCATCCAAAAAAAGTGCTCATGATAAATTTAATCTGTATTATTATTTTCTCCATTGTTTCCTTAAGTCTGGAGACAATCAACAAAATGATAAATCAAGACTTGATTTGTAGCATTTTCCATTTTGATTTCTGCAGTATAAATGCTCACACTGAAAATTTAACAATCTGCTTAATTTCAGTTGACTCCAGGCCACCCCTGAAAAAAATGGAAGAAGAGCATGCAAATATCCCCCCCTTCTGAATCAATCCTCTCAAGGAGAAAGGTCAGTAATTAGCAGACCTGTCATTTTCTTTAACCCCATTCCTGTTCCACCTGACTGAAGGGAGGAAAGAGGAGCCCCCAGTTATGTCTAGTAGTGGTGTCTCAGTCCCTAAACTGGCCTCCATCTCTTTCAGTCTATCAAATCTCCATCATCCCCTTCACCTCCTGAGCTCTTCTGACTCCAATACTATGGTGAATTTAATATTTACAAAGCTATTCCCCCATTTCCCATATCTCCATGCACATTTCTTATTTCTGGATCTGAGAGTTCAGATTCAGATGTAAACATTTTTAGCAGTTAAGGAGTATCAGGGACCCCAGAAGTCATCTAGTTCAACCATGTCTTTATAAATAAATTGAGGCCAACTCATAGTCTCTACTAAGCATGCCATGCCATCTTTATTTTTTTAGTTTGTTATATTAGAATTCCAGGTATTTCCCTCCTTCCCTCCATTCCCCACACACACTAGAGAAGGCAACATGTATAAAATTATGCCTTGCTTGTTTCTTTGTTTCAGTCCCACCCCGTATTTATGGACTGCAGTGAGTGTCATGTTCTCTTGCCATGGTTAAGTGATGACTTTTCATTCATTCAGAAGAGATCAGTGTCAGGGCTTTGGGCTGATTCCCCAATAAAATCCCTCTGGATTGGTCTGCAAGGTATGGCTCAGACAGTAAACACCAAAGACAAGGTGTATTAATGGAATCTTCAGCCCTCCGTGAGCACGAACCCCTTAAAGGCTGGGACACACTGATTATCCCAGGGGGAGACTGTTCAGAAGTTTATCCAGCCTTTAAAAGGCAATGTTTGGCAAAGAGATTCCATCAGCTCAACTTACTCCCCATGAAGGGCTTTCAGCTGCTGTTTTCAGCCTTGAGATGCACTTGTCTTGCTCTTCTCAGGCTATCTGATCCCGAGCAGGCTTTGCTGTCTTCCCCTGTGTCTGCTTTTTCTATATTACCCTCGCTGAACAATGAGTACCCTTGCTGGGCACTGGCCCACATCTCTTGTCCATAAAGGGCCCAGCACCTAGGTTGGCAGTCTGGAGGACTCTCGTTTGGAATGACTTCGGTGACCCTCCCCTTTCTCACAGTTTGCTCTTCAATCTCCCCCTGGGCACCCTAGCAACATCTAACTCTAAGACTATGTTTTGGTGTCCCCAAAGGAGAGATTTTCAAAGTATTGAGTAGAAAATGTAAAGCAGATATGGGACAAGTACTTATTTCTACACACAAAAGCAATTTTAGAAAACACCCAAAAAACAGTGTTTATTGACAAAAAGCCTTACCTTACTTCTTAAAATGTAACCTCCTTCACAGTAGGGACTCTCTTTTTGGCTTGTATCTCCATCACTTAGCACAGTGCCTGCTATATGAGTAGGTTCTTAACAAATGTTTACTCCATCCAGTAATTTGATAGTTAAGGCTCATCAGAAGTTAAAGCAGAGCCAGCTAGGGGGCTCAGTGGATAGAGTGCCATGCCTGGAGACAGGAGATCTTGGGTTCAAATCTGGCCTCAGATACTTCCTAGCTGAAATACAGAAAATATAGATATATTAAAAAAAAGAAGAAGGAAAACACTCTTTAGCCCTTACTACTCTTCTGCCTGGGAGCCAATACTTAAATGCAATTCTAAGAAGGGAAGGAGGAGGCGGAGAGAGTACTAAACAGGCAGTGGTAACATCTGACCTTTACTCTGCTCAGTCTCCCTTAAAGCCATCCCTTCTAGCAAACAAAGCCAAGGTTTTGAGTTCATCTTCCTGCTCACTCTCCAAATTTCTCCTCCTCCTCCCCAGGTACCTTCCAACCAAGCAGAAAATTCCACCCTGAGACTCCACTCTCTCACTAGGACCACTGTTTCAGAGAAGAACTCAACCCTGACACCTCAACTGGCCCTTGGGACTTCTCCTACCTCCCCTACCTTGACTCTTCTTGGTTACTCTTTCCCATTCCTTTTCTAGTTACCCTTTAGGTACTGCCTTACTCCATTAGAATTTGCCTTGAGGGCAGAGACTGCCTTGGTTGCTACATTTTTTTTAATAGTATAGTGCCTGGTTTAGAGGAAGCACTTAATGAATCCTCTACTTATCTGTCTATCTCCTGGTGGCCATCTTCTCCAAGAAGAACCGCTATTCTTCCCATTGCCACTAGCCAGTTACATCCAAAGGATCAAGAACTTCTGAACCTCTTGAATTCAAGTTGGCCTCCAAGTCTGGCTATATCCATCTAGGTGTTAATGCTCATGCATCTAAAATCAGGAAAGAATAAACATAAAGCAAATGGGTCAGGGATGAGACTGAAGAAGACAAAGAAAAGTTTCTATTTATATTTAAACAAAATATTGTTGCTCTAGCCAAAAGCATCCGTGTAAACAGTCCAGATGAAGTGGCTTTGGTACCACTCAGTCAGTGCAGTGTCTGGAGGCAGAGAAACACTGCAGCTGCCCATTGAAGTGTGCCCAGGAAACCAGTGGCCAGATATGTTCAACAGTGATGCCATATCCTGAGATGAGCCCAGTAGCCAACCTACTAGCCCAGCCTGGCTTGGCAGCAGTGACCCAACAACTAGCCTAGTGCAATAGCATTAGAGCCTGGTAATGGAGACATTTCAGTCTGTAAATGATTGTCTTTGACATCACCCTGTAAAGAGGCCATAGCAACCTTGCAAGCCTCTATTGATGAGTTGTCTTGGCCCCTATCCATGTGCCTTACTACTATTGTAGTTTAAGTTCATGCCCACTCTTTCCTACCTCCTGAACTCTAGGAGTATTTGCAGAAGGGCATAATGTTGGGGAATATGTCCTTAATTTACTTGTAATGCCATTTGAATAAATGCCTTTGGTAAAGAACAAACTGAACCTACTAGCTGATTATTAGGAGTAGCACAATGATGGGGGCTTGTGAGCTAGCCTTTAGAGAAAGTTTTCACAGGTTTATCTCCAGGACTTAGAACATCAGAGCAGCCTTCCTTTCAGGGACCCAAACCTGCTCTTGGCTGTGAGTTGGGCAAGGGATCTTTGAGGCTGTCATTAAACTCTACATCCCCAGAACATAGCATAGAGCCTGGCATAGAGAAAGTACTTAATACATTTACTTCCACCTTAGCATCACTTTTGAATTAAAATGAATGTCTGCCAGCAAACTGCATATTCCTTGAGCAACTGCCTCAGGGTTTTTAACCACAGGTTTCTCAGAGCATAGTAAGCAACCTTGGGGCCATCTCCACTATCTCCCTGAAAAGGAAACTGAGGCCAAGAGAGAGTTAGAGCCTTGCCCATCAGCGGTATAGCCATAAATGTCTGAGGCAGACAAACTCGAGAAATAGGTGAGGGAAAGGGGAAAGGCACCTAGGGCTCCACGATGCAGATCAGTTTTTCCGATGTAAAGTAGAGTATATACATATTTTATAACTGGGAGAAAGGAAACTAAGCTATTTTCATTGTATATAGACGCACCATACAGTTATGAGAATTGCTGTTGCTCAGTCCTGTCTGACCCTGTTTGGGGTTTTCCTGGCAGAGGTACCGGAGTGCTTTACCATTTCTTTATCCAGCTTATTTTACAGAGGAGGAAACTGAGGCCAACAGGGTTACATGATGAATGACTGAGGTCAGATTCGAACCCTTCAAGATGAGTCTTCCAGCCTCCCTTGGCTGCACTCTATCCACTCCCCCACCCAGCAGCCCTCAGGGTGAGAAGAGCCCATCCAAAGGGAATGGCTAGGCTTGCAGTTTTCCTCCCAGTATCCCTCAGCGTTTGTTTTGTGTGGCCCTTACTACTGACCCTCCGGGGACGCCAGGCTCGGGCTTTATGTGGCTTGTCTGTGTTCCCACTGGAGTTCCTGTGTGGATTCGCTCCTCTGGAACCTGAGGCACTACTCATCAAAGCCAGCTTATAGCAGTGGTGATGCTAAGCCTATGTTCTAGGCTTATTACACATGACTTCCTCTCAATCACTCTACATTCCAACCAAGCTCCCCTACTTGCTGCTGCTCTCTATGCATGCCATTCCATTGGCAGCCCCCATGCCTCTGCACAGGTCATACCCGGTGCCTAGAATGTGTTCCCTCCTCACTTTGGCTTTTCTGGGGAGGCTTAGCCCAAGTACCGGCACTTCTTTCCCAAGACCTATCTGGATCCCCGTAATTGCTAGTGTCCTTCCCCCCCCCCACCCCCCCTCCAATTACCTCCTGTAAAGGCTTGAAACTTTGAATAGTCTATTTGCATATGAAAGGGTCACCTCGGAGGACTAACAGACAATGGATTTGCTCCTCGGGTTGATAGCCCGAGGGAGAATTTTGACTAGGGAGAATTAACCCTGGAGGGGGATTGGAAAAGAGAAAGGGCTGAGATTCCTCGGCTTCCTGCTGGTCCTAATTCTGAGGTTTTTGAAAGAACCTGGCAGCCAAGTACTGCCACGCGAGCCAGAAGCTGGAGGATATGGTGGAGGCTAGAGGCAAGCATGGAAACCAAGCAGCAGAACCCCCCGGGCAGTTGGGCTCGGAGCTGTGGAAAGACACCATCAGAAGACTTCAGGGTAGGGGAGTAATTGTGAGGGAGAGAGCTGGCGTCCCCCCCCAACACCCCCGCCCCCTTCACAAGTACTCACTATTGGGAAAAGGGGGTCTTGGTGCTCATGCACACTTACTGACATTCCACACTAAAGAAGTTTGGGTTGATGGGAGAGCCAGCGGGGGAGGAGGGGGGGGGGTAGGTTTGGGGCTAGATCCTCTTGTGTAAATCCTCTCTCTGTGGAACTCCAGCAAACAGATGCCACCGCTCTGAGCTTTCGTGTTGGAAACCTAAAGTTTGTCATCTCGGAGAATCCAACTGGAGAGTGAGTGGAGGATGGCCACATTTCTATTTATAGTGTGGATAGTCTTGCAGTGAGAATACATGTTATTATCTTAATAAAGTCGTTTGTCAACTTAGTATAACCCATACGTCAGGAGCTCCAGGACCTCAATAAGATAATTTGTCAGCTTACCATAACGTTATGAGTCTATTTCAAGCCTCCACCTTGTGGACTTTTTTTTTAGTAATAAGCACTTGTGTGATTTGGTTTATGCACTCTTTTACACATTTTGTGCATTATGAATTGCATTTTTAAACAATTAAACATATATGGACCCTCTGATAAGACAGGCCACCAATGAAAAAATATTACAAATGACTTTATCAATAATTTTGAAGTAAACTACCTATCCAATGATGTGGTAAAAAAGCTTAGGATAACCGTCACTAAAACTACTTTAAAAAACCAATGGAGGGGGCAGCTGGGTGGCTCAGTGGATTGAGAGTCAGGCCTGGAGAGGGGAAGTCCTAGGTTCAAATTTGACCTCAGACACTTCCCAGCTGTGTGACCCTGGGCAAGTCACTTGACCCCCATTGCCTAACCCTTACCAATATACAGTATTGACTCCAAGGCGGAAGGTAAGGGTTTTATTTAAAAAAAAAAACAAAAACCACCGGAGGGGGCAGCTGGGTAGTTCAGTGGATTGAGTCAGCCCTAGAGACAGGAGGTCCTAGGAGGTCCAAATTTGACCTCAGACACTTCCTAGCTGTGTGACCCTGGGCAAGTCACTTGACCCCCATTGCCTAGCCCTTACCACTCTTCTGCCTTGGAGCCAATACACAGTATTGACTCCAAGACGGAAGGTAAGGGTTTAAAAAAAAAAAAAAACCACCAGAGACAGCAGCCATCAGCCTCTTCCTATGAGTCAAGGAGGAGCAAGTCCATTTAGGGGCCAGTGTTGAGCTGATTGGTTGTCAGAAACAGACCACCAACCTGGAGGGAGGTGTTGTGACCTCCAGGGTGAAGAGTCCAAAAAAGAAACTGCCAGATGGTGGGTTTCTTCCTAGAGAGTTTTGTTTGCACGATTTGATTAAAATTTTTGATTGCATGCATTGAGAAGCATATACAGGTTAGTTCTCTCCTAGTAACCCCTCACTTAGGACAGCCAAGTGGTAGTACAGTGGATAGAGTGCCAGACCTGGGATCAGGAACACCCCACTTCAAATCAAGCCATAGATACTAGCTGTGTGACCCTGGGGAAGTCACTTAACCCTGATTGCCTCAGTTTCTTCATCTGTAAAAGGACCTGGAGCAACAAATGGCAAACCACTCCAGTATCTTTGCCAAGAAAAGAAAACCCCAAATGGGGTCATGAAGAGTCAGCCCAGACTCTTGTTTTAACAACAAAAGCCCCTCAGTTAGTGCATGATACAAAGGGAGCACTCATCAATATTTGGTAAGTGCATGCTCAGGCTGCAGATTTAGCTTAAAAATCATGCATCTTATCATTCATTGTTGAGCCTGATCTCTTATCTCCAGGATCATGACTAACACTGGGACAGCAGAAGTCAACTCCAGGGTTTATTCCATTCATTGAGGATTTGTTTTGTTTAGGGTTTTTGTGAGCTGGGGGACTGGATCTGTAATTTCATTGCTGTAGAGAGCTCCCAGTGGGCAATCTCCTCCTACCAAAGTAGCCTGAAGCCTATTCTGTAATTTGTTAAAAATCATCATCATAATAATAACCTAATTCATTAGAAGGTTGCCTGGAGTATGAGAAATTCAATTTGCCCCAAAGAAGCAGTTGGTGTGTCAGAGGCACAATTTCAAGCCAGGTCATCTGGATACCAAGGAGGAATCTCTACTTACTCTGCTGCAAATGACTATAGTAGGCAATTAATCCATGTTTGCTCAATTGAATTCATTGTAACTCTCTAACCATCATGTGGCTTCTTTATTCACTGCCCAGGACCCATCATTCCCCAATCCATGAATTTCCATTGACTCTTTTTTGAGGCTTACTGGGAATCCCCTTTGTCCAAAGGTGAACCACACTCTCTTCTGGTTTCTGAAACACTTGTGGGTTTCATCCCCATGAGGTCATTAAATATATTACTCAGCCAGATTCTTTCCTTTCCTGCGAGCAAATGGGATGGTATCGACCCCCTCTGTCATCTCCTTCCCCTTTTTGAGCAAACACCATTTCATTTATGCCTAGTAGTAATTGTTTCATTGTTCCTGTGCCTTCTTGCGTGTAGCCAGGAGGTGGAAGATAGATCAAGTCCAGCTCACAAAGCAGAGGTGGGGGATGGGGAGTACTTGTGGCCATCTGCCCTGGGGGAGCCAAAGAGGAAAATGCCTTCCTGCTAAGGACTAGTTTCTTGCTCCTTTAAGGTTCCTGTTACTTTAGAAAAAGAAACTTTGGATTCATTGAGACAAATCGATACATCTCTCTCTTTTTTTATTTCCTGATGGCCTGGATGAGGCAAATCTGCTCAGGCTAATTTTTATAGCTTTGGTTTTTCAGCAGATTTATGTATATATACAAAGATTTGGTGGGTTGATATGCATGCATATGGATTTATGTAAACAAGGATGCTTCCCACTACCTACAGATGTGGGCTTGTGTGTGTCTTTCAATATTTTGATATAGATTTTATATGTGAATGAGCTCTTCACTCTTCTATCATGAATGATGTTAATTAAGAAGGATATTTTCTCTTGATCTTTGAGAGAACATTTCTGGACACTGGTGAGAGCAGAGCAAGATGTAGATCCAACCCTCAGTGACAAGTTGATTTAGAAAATTATTCTTGCAAACCTAAACTTGAAAAATATTTAGGTATTAAAAGTATTTACATTTTTAAAAATTACATTAAAACAAAAATTATTAAAATATTCAAAGTATTTTGTAAAGTATTAAAGCATCTAAGCTTTAAAAGTATTGTGGATTATCATGATTCCTTACTGCAATATTTAATTATCTTTAGCCCAAATGATACAACCTGAAATGCCTAGTCACTAAATCAATTCAAGTCAACAAACATTTATTAACTCTCCTCTTGGAAAGAGGAAACAGTAATGGATTTGGAATAGAAAGAAGAGTTTGGTTCAAATCTTTTTTTTTTTTTTAATATTTTATTTTTATCATTTCCAAGCATTATTCATTAAAGACATAGATCATTTTCTTTTCCTCCCCCCCCCCCACCCCCCATAGCCGACCTGTGATTCCACTGGGCATTACATGTTTTCTTGATTTGAACCCATTGCTATGTTGATAATATTTGCATTAGAGTGTTCATTTAGAGTCTCTCCTCTGTCATGTCCCCTCAACCTCTGTATTCAGGCAGTTGCTTTTTCTCGGTGTTTCTACTCCCACAGTTTATCCTCTGCTTATGAAGGGTGTTTTTTTCTCCTAGATCCCTGCAGATTGTTCAGGGACATTACACCGCCACTAATGGAGAAGTCCATTACGTTCGATTATACCACAGTGTATTAGTCTCTGTGTACAATGTTCTCCTGGTTCTGCTCCTCTCACTCTGCATCACTTCCTGGAGATTGTTCCAGTCTCCATGGAACTCCTCCACTTTATTATTCCTTTTAGCACAATAGTATTCCATCACCAACATATACCACAGTTTGTTCAGCCATTCCCCAATTGATGGGCATCCCCTCGTTTTCCAGTTTTGGGCCACCACAAAGAGCACAGCTATGAATATTCTTGCACAAGTCTTTTTGTCCATTATCTCTTTGGGGTACAAACCCAGCAGTGCTATGGCTGGATCAAAGGGTAGACATTCTTTTGTCACCCTTTGGGCATAGTTCCAAATTGCCCACCAGAATGGTTGGATCAGTTCACAACTCCACCAGCAATGAATTAATGTCCCTACTTTGCCACATCCCCTCCAGCATTCATTACTTTCCTTTGCTGTTATGTTAGCCAATCTGCTAGGTGTGAGGTGATACCTCAGAGTTGTTTTGATTTGCATTTCTCTGATTATAAGAGATGTAGAACACTTCTTCATGTGCTTATTAATAGTTTTGATTTCTTTATCTGAGAACTGCCTATCCATGTCCCTTGCCCATTTATCAATTGGAGAATGGCTTGATTTTTTGTACAGTTGATTTAGCTCTTTATAAATTTGAGTAATTAAACCTTTGTCAGAGGTTTCTATGAAGATTTTTTCCCAGTTTGTTGTTTCCCTTCTGATTTTAGTTACATTGGTTTTGTTTGTACAAAAGCTTTTTAGTTTGATGTAGTCAAAATTATTTATTTTACATTTTGTGATTCTTTCTATGTCTTGCTTGGTTTTAAAGTCTTTCCCCTCCCAAAGGTCTGACGTGTATACTGTTCTGTGTTTACCCAATTTACTTATGGTTTCCTTCTTTATGTTTAAGTCACTCACCCATTTTGAATTTATCTTGGTGTAGGGTGTGAGGTGTTGATCTATTCCTAGTCTCTCCCACACTGTCTTCCAATTTTCCCAGCAGTTTTTATCGAATAGTGGATTTTTGTCCCAAAAGCTGGGATCTTTGGGTTTATTGTATACTGTCTTGCTGAGGTCGCTTTCCCCCAGTCTATTCCACTGATCTTCCTTTCTGTTTCTTAGCCAGTACCAAATTGTTTTGATGACTGCTGCTTTGTAATATAGTTTAAGGTCAGGGACTGCAAGGCCCCCATCATATGTGTTTTTTTTTTCATTATTTCCCTGGATATCCTTGATCTTTTGTTCTTCCAAATATATTTTGTTATGGTTTTTTCTAAATCAGTGAAGAAGTATTTTGGTAGTTCAATGGGTATGGCACTAAATAGATAAATGAGTTTGGGTAGGATGGTCATTTTTATTATATTGGCTCGTCCTACCCATGAGCAGTTAATGTTTTTCCAATTGCTCAAGTCTAGTTTTAGTTGTGTGGAGAGTGTTTTGTAGTTGTGTTCATATAGTTCCTGTATTTGTCTCGGGAGGTAGATTCCTAGGTATTTTATTTTGTCTAAGGTGATTTTGAATGGGATTTCTCTTTCTAGTTTTTGCTGCTGAGCTGTGTTGGAGATATATAGAAAAGTTGATGATTTATGTGGGTTTATTTTGTATCCTGCAACTTTGCTAAAGTTGTTGATTATTTCAATTAGCTTTTTGGTTGAATCTCTAGGATTCTTTAAGTAGACCATCATGTCATCTGCAAAGAGCGATAACTTGGTCTCCTCCTTGCCTATTTTGATGCCTTCAATTCCTTTATCTTCTCTAATTGCTACTGCTAGTGTTTCTAGTACAATGTCAAATAGTAGAGGTGATAATGGGCATCCTTGTTTCACTCCTGATCTTATTGGGAATGGATTTAGTTTATCCCCATTGCAGGTGATATTAGTTGATGGTTTTAGATATATACTGTTTATTATTTTTAGGAATGACCCTTCTATTCCTATGCTTTCTAGTGTTTTTAATAGGAATGGGTGTTGTATTTTATCAAATGCTTTTTCTGCATCTATTGAGATAATCATGTGGTTCTTGTTGGTTTGCTTGTTGATGTGGTCAATTATGTGGATGGTTTTCCTAATATTGAACCAGCCTTGCATCCCTGGTATAAATCCTACTTGATTATGGTGGATGATCCTTCTGATCACTTGCTGGAGTCTTTTTGCTAGGATCCTATTTAAGATTTTTGCATCTATATTCATTAGGGAGATTGGTCTATAGTTTTCTTTCTCTGTTTTTGACCTGCCTGGTTTTGGAATCAGTACCATGTTTGTGTCATAAAAGGAGTTTGGCCTTTAATTAAATTTAAAATTATAACCCTGACCATCTGTCTTAGAATTGATATTAAATCTTGGTTCCAAGGCAGAAAAGTGGTAAGGGCTAAGCAACTGGGGTTAAGTGACTGTCACACAGCTAGGAAGTGTCTGACACCAAATTTGAACCCAGGTCTTCCTGACTCCAAGTCAGGCTCTCTGCTGAGCCCTAGTTGCCCCCTAGCTATAAATTTTTGATGCTTTTAACACTGCACTGGGAATACCAAAAAAAGAAAAAAGCTCAAGGAAGTGAAAATGATGAATTGAGAAGAGAAAGAGTATTAGTTAACCTATGGGAATATCACACAAGGTTTTGCATGGGGAATGATACCTGAGCTGAGCCCTGAAAGAAGCTGAAGAATACAGGAGGTGATGTTGGGGAAGAAGGGCATTCCAGACTTGAGCTCATGTGAAGGTACAGATATTAGAGAGAACAAGAATCAACCAGAAGGAGGGCATTAAGCTGCAACAGATGAATGTGTGATGGGAAATAATTTGAAACTTTTTGAATCACAGAATCTTTGGGAGTCAGATGAAAGCTAGGAACCCCTTCTCAGACTGTGTGTAAATATATAAAATAAAATTGATAGGATTAAAAGGAAATCAATTATATTCAAATATAGTCTGTAGACAAAAAGACTTCCAACCCATCTGAACAAGCATTGATTCTAATAATGACAATAATTTTAAAGTACTGATACGCATAAACAATATGTATAGATATCTACAGCTATAACATATGAAAATATTGGGGGCAGCTGGGTAGCTCAGTGGATTGAGAACCAGATTTAGAGACAGGAAATACTGGGTTCAAATATGGCCTATACTTCCTAGCTGTGTGACCCTGAACAAATCACTTAACCTTAATGGTATAGTCTTTACCCTTCTTTTGCCTTGGAACCAATACAGTATACTGATTCTAAGATGGAAGGTCAGGATTTTAAAAAAAGAAAAAAAAATTTTTCTCTGATTTCTATTGTTGATGAAGTCATTGGTTCTAATAATACTACTGTAATGTATTCCCTACATTTATATTTGAAAACAATTCTAAATTTTTGTTACAGGATAGTGAAAATAAAGATGAATTTTTTTTCCATCCAAGTTGCATAATCTAACCCTGAAATAAGATATCTGTGGACTGTGAATTTTAAAACTATTCCACCCTAATCAGACTGTACTTTAGAAGATCTGATTTAGCTATTTCCTGATCAATAACAATAGAGCTACTTGGACTAACAGAATCAGGCCTTCGGAACCCTGAATTTCTCCACCCTCCTTAGTTTAACAAGATTAGGAAGGTCTGTACCAAACTCAAGATTTAATTATCCGAGGAAATGGCCTTCAACAGACATGTGCAGAAAAAGCAGACAGAACCCTGGGCTGTCCGAAGTCAAGTTAAGCTATCATTGGTACAGATGAGTTGCAGGAAAGTGACGTAAAACTGTCTATATAAGGCACGTCACTTCCTCTCTCTTCTTCTTTCCCTGGAGAGGTGACTCTGACTGGCAGCTTGCTAGGCATTCCAACAATCTTGGAGTGGTGGCAGTTGTTTTGTCTGGGTTTGGCAGTGAGTTTGCCCTGGAGCTGATTTTAGGTTCGGGCATCTTGGCTTAGCCCTTTCCTTTTTGGAATTCAGGCTGACTCCTTCCTCCTTCATACTCTAAAACCTTATCTCCTAATCTCCCCACTTAGTACTAGCCAGGCAGGGTAGGGGGAGAAAACCTACTCCTTTCCTTCTTCATTCTCCTTAATCTCCTCCAC
Source organism: Monodelphis domestica (assembly GCF_027887165.1). Taxonomy (NCBI): domain Eukaryota; kingdom Metazoa; phylum Chordata; class Mammalia; order Didelphimorphia; family Didelphidae; genus Monodelphis; species Monodelphis domestica. The sequence goes on from NC_077231.1 coordinate 170,514,733, forward strand.
TATCAATTAAATCACCATAAAATTTCCAGCTGACTTGGGTGTTTCATTAGGATTTTATAAATAAAATCCTTGGTGACCAAAATAATTATTACATTCAGTCTCAACCATAATTTTAACCTTTACAGGACCCCAGGTTAAGAACTCTTAGTCTAAATAATTTGGTTATAACTAGATTTTATATGGATTTAAATTTTATTTATATAAACATATATATATACACACACCCCTTATATATGTACCCATATATATCTATATACCCTATGCATGTGTATATATATATATATATATATACATGCAGGTATATATATATAAACTATATGTTATTACCAAACTAAATACATATACATAATCGTGCATATGTGTATATATGTATGTATGTATAGTTTACACTCAAACAAGCTTTAATTCTAAGACCATAGATGTGGGGCTCAAAGGTCATTCTAGTCTATCCTCATTTTATTTAGCATTTCACTGAGACTCAAAGAAGTTCATTTCATTGGTCACCCAGGCTCACCCAAAGTTGTAAGTAGTAAGTAGTAGAGGCTATCAGAGAAAAACAAAGGCACTAGATTATTAACTCCTGACAAATCTATTTCCTGGCCTCTGTTTCTCCTCCTACCAACTACCATAATGCATTGTTCATAATAAGAGATTGATAAATATTGCTTGACCTAAATAAATATTTATTTAAAAAAAACAGAATAGAACAGAACAGAACAAAACAAAATAAAGCCCCCTTGATCTAAATTTATTGTTGCCCATATTGTTAAAAACCTTCTGGAAAGTTATAAAGATCTAGTCTAAATTCTTTAGTAGAGTTTTGACCATTTCTAGAATCTCTCTTTGAGAAGAGAACTCCAAAGCATTAATATAGTCACTCATGCCATTTTATGTCAGCATCATTCTGGATCTTGCCTGTTTCAGATTATTACCTTTATTTATAAAGTGAACGTTTAGTATTATTTCTGAGGAAAGACCATTAAGTCAAGTAACTTTCAAGGTCAACATAATAAAGCTTAGAAGCTGGCAGGGAACAAATATGTTAACTGATCATGTTCTGAGAATAAGGGCCAGGAAATCCACAAAAAACAAAAGAATGCAGGCCAGGGCAGGGGCAGGAAGTCAATAGAATAGACCCAAAGTATTAGGGGTTAGGGGACAGCTAGGTAGTAGTAGTAGATAGAAGGTTGGGCCTTGAGTCATAAAGAATAATCTTCTTGGGGGCAACTGGGTAGCTCAGTGAATTGAGAGCCAGGCCTAGAGACAGGAGGTCCTAGGTTCAAATCTGGCCTCAGACACTTGCCAGCTGTGTGACCCTGGGCAAGTCACGTAACCCCCATTGCCTAGCCCTTACTGCTCTTCCGCCTTGGAACCAATACACAGTATTGATTCCAAGATGGAAGGTAAGGGTTTAAAAAAAGAAGAAGAAGAAGAAGAATCTTCTTGAGTTCAAATCTGACCTCAGATGCTTAGCTGTGTGACTTTCCCTGGGTCACACAGCTGGGAAGTGTCTGAGGATAGATTTGAACCTAGGACCTCCTGTCTCTAGGCCTGACTCTCAATCCACTGAGCTACCCAGCTGCCCCCACAAGTCACTTAACCATATTTGTCTCAGTTTCCTCATCTGTAAGCTAAACTGAAGAAGGAAATGTCAGACTACTCCAGTACTTTGCCAAGAAAAACCTCAAGAGAGGGTCTTAAAAAGTCAAAAATTATTGAAACAACTGAATAATAAAAAGAGGTCAGAATAGAAACAGGATTAAAATAGTATAATCAGGGTGAACTTCAGTAAGAGCTTCAACTTGAGTTGGACTTTGAAGAAAGGTTAGAATTAGACTTGAAAGATATGGGAGAGGGAGCCATGCTAGGCAGAGGGGGTTTGACTGCAAGGTTTAAATCAGGGGTCCCCAAACTACTTCCTGCGGGTCATGAGTGGCCCCCTGAGGCCATGTATCTGGCCCCTTCCGGAAGGGGCACCTCTTTCACTGGTGGTCAGTGAGAGGAGAACTGTATGTGGCGGCACCACAAAGTGCGGTGTTGATCACGTACAGTACGACTTCCGATGATATAATCATTTGTGAGCGCCTTGTTTTGAGAGTAACTGAAGGAGAACAAGGTGCCACACAAAGGATTATGTGGCTGCACAATGGAAGATGCCAGCATGGTGAGGGGAGATCTGGGGGAGGGGATTCTGCACTGTGTATACTGCTGCCCACGTGCAGCCTCAGCTATCCCAGACAGCTGTATACAGTATCACAGTCCCAGCAGCGCCTCCAGTACCGTATACAGGCATCGGATAGTAGTGATCTGGCTCTCTAAAGGTCTGAGGGACAGTGAACTGGCCCCCTGTGTAAAAAGTTTGGGGACCCCAAGTTTAAATGATCTATGAATGGCTATTTGAATTTTAAAATTTCTTATCTATCCTTTACCAGACTGCCCAACCCTTCCTCATTGTTAACTACTCACTAGTACTAATATTTAGTACATGCTTATGAACTAGAGATAATCATCTAGGAAAACATGAAGATCAATGGAAAATGAACTTACATGATTACAGTATTTCATTGCTTATGAATAATGAAGAAATTAGCATCTCTTATAAGAAGGGAATGGTGTTACCATTAATCTAGCTATTTTAATAGTTCCTTTCTTCTCTTTCCTTTCTTCCTAAGACCAAGTTACCTATAATATTTTCCATATGAGTTTTTCATGGCTAAGTAGAAGTAACTATAAAATAAGACATGTAACCTTCCCCATCACCCAATAATTCAAGAATTTCAGATGGGTCATTCATTTTTTCCTTCTAAAATCTCCCCTTTAAAAAAATTAGTTTGGAAAGTTAATATTAAAGGAAGATTTTTTTTTTCATTTACTGTGGGAAAAGGAATACACAGCTCTATAGAAAACATGGCTGCATTTTATTTAAATGTTTTAAAATATCTAAGGGAAAGAGGGCTTTTAAGAATTGTGAATTTCAAAACTACTCCACCCTAATCAGACCATCCTTTAGAAGATCTAATTTAGCTATTTCCTGATCAATAACAATAGAGATACTTGGAATAACAGAATCAGGTCTTGGAAACTACATTTCTCCTCCCTTCTTAGTTTAACAAGATTAGGAAGGGCTGCATCAAACTCAAGATTTAATTATTTGAGAAAATGGCCTTCAACAGATACGTGCAAAAAAAGGACAGACCTCTGGGTGGTCCTAAATCAAGCTTGAGCCACCATTGGCACATGTGAGACACAGGAAGTGAGGTAGAGAACAGCCTCTGGAGTTCTTGGGACTTCCTGTGGAGAGGACTAGAGTTGAGTTCTATCCTGGATCTTGAGATTGGAGGAGCCCCACAGACTGCTTACCTTCAGATTGATCTCATGAGTGATAAGGACTGACCCCTTTCCCTGCCTTGGCTCTCCAAGGCCTTAATGCCCGAGTTGGCTCAGCCTGAGCCAGAGTGGTTCTGAGTTAAACTCCTTTCCTTCTCTCCCTCTTTCCTTCTCTCCCTCTCTCTCTCTCCCTCTAATATTTTCTTGTTCCTGATGTAATTAAATCACCATAAAAATTTGGCAGCTGACTTGGGTATTTTATTATTTGGGATTTCCCTAGGTGACCATTTAAATTTAGATTTTTTTCAGTCTCAACTATAATTTTAACTGTTACAGAATTAAATTATTAAATAGGTACCAATGGAACTTAATTGAAGCTACAAGATACTCCCTAGACCAATGATGGTGAACCTTTTAGAGACCAAGTACCCAAACTGCAACTTCCATACTGCATGTAAGCCACTCCCTTACCCTAGAGAGGGGAAGGAAGAAGCGCTCCCATTGGGTTTCTGGGCAGAGGATTATTGGAAAAATGTCCTCAGGAGAGGTGGAGAGGGGGAGGGGAGCAGCCCCCTCCAGCATGCATGCCATAAGTTCCTCAACATGGCCCTAGACTATAAAAAATGCTCAGCAACCATGTGTCTTAACAGGGGAGCAGAGAACTGTAAGCAGAAACTCTGATTAATGGAATAAGACTTCTCACCTGGATGTTGTTCTGTAGTATACAGCAAGAAAAAGCTATAGTGTCATCCCATCTTCATGCCTGATGCCCTAGAAGAAGTAATTACTTATCAGAACTCATTTTTCATTGATTAACACACTCCCTCCCCCTCATACTCTCACATCTCAGTTTCTAAACCTCCCAGCTGTCATTGTACAAACCATTTTCTCCACCTGCCATTATCCATTTTATTATTCCAATCCTCCTCAACCCAAATTCTATAAAGTCCCAATTAATATCTACCCACTGAGGGAAGCTAAGTGGCTCATCAGACAGAGAGCCAGACCTAGAGACAAATCTGGCATCATATACTTCCTGGCTGTGTCACCTTGGTCAAGTCACTTACGCCCATTGACTAGCCCTTACCACTCTTCTGCCTCAGAACCAGTACTCTCTTCTGGCTCCTCTCACTGAGACCAGGGACCCTCTCTGCCCCTACCCATTCATGGCTTATAGTGGGATGGTCAGAATACCTCATTACCACTTCCAGACTCCCTTTATTGCCATCACTCAGTACCCTCTTCTTTGCGGTTCATTCAATCCAAGTGTATCACCCAGTAAAATGACTTCCAGGACACTCCCCTTATTTCCTCAATTAGTTTACTCCCTGGTTCATAGTCTTTCTTTCTTCTCCTACCTCCTGCCTTAATACCAGTGCACTTATATGTATAGAAATTTATACATTTTAAATTAATTAATGATATAATATATTGTAATATATTATAGAAAATGTAATACATAATAAAATATGATAATTAGAAATAAAATGTAATAAATGAATTATTAATATAATATTTATAGATATAGACTCTATATACTTGATATACATTGAGATTTGTTTAAATACATTAATTACACCTCAATTTCTAGTTCTTCAATTTATGCATTTTCCACAACCACTACTCTTCCATTTCATCTTTGCTCCACACAGAAATAATGGAACGTGAATGAAATTATCTGAAACTGCAAGGTATTTTCTAGACTAAAGAAAGGCTCAGCAACCATGTACCTTGCAGAGGCAGCAAAGAACTAACTATAAGCAGAAGTTCTTATTAATGGAATAAGACCTCTCTGGATTTGTGGCCATTGTCCACAAATGATTAATGCTTATGAACTCTGAAATTCCCTTAGCTGACCTATCATCATTCCACCTCTTCCTCTTCCTTGTAACCTCAAACCCTGATCTATGACTTCATCATGACTTCCAATCCTTCCACTCTAAAATTCTTTCCCAGACTGTCACCCATGCAATGGCTATTCTCCTCTTTTGTTCCCATAGTGATCCCTTGTTGAACCAGCACAACTTTACAACTCTCTACAACTTTGCACACTACAGCTGCTCCTAATATTGCTATAGCTTTATTCACTAAAGATAACTATCTTGAAAAACATGATGGCAAATGGAAAGTGAATTTGTCCCACTTATGCTATTGCCATATTTGCCCTGGCAAGCTTCAGCTTTGGATCATTCTCCTCATTTACCACCTTTGCTTCTATTTGTGCGTTACTGAAATCCAAGCTATGACTACTAACCATGGGGTCTATGCTTCTTTTCATCTTCCTTTATAACATTTTGCTTGATGATCTCATCAGCTCTCAAAGATTTCATTTTGATCTTTATGCAAATGATTCTCAAATATCTTCTCACCTTCATCTTCTCACCTCAATCTTCACCTCCAACAAATATATATTGAACATCTCAAACTAGATATTCCATTTTTTTGTGGTGGTTGAGTCACTTCAGTCATCTCTCTGTTCTCCCTGATCTCATTTAGGGTTTTCTTGGCAGATACTGAAGTGGTTTGCCATTTCCTTCTCCAGCTCACTTTATGAAAATGAAGAAACTGAGACAAACTGGGGTAAGTGACTTAGACTTGGACTGAGAAAGAGGAGTCTTCCTGACTCCAGGCTTGGCACTCTACTATCCACTGTGCCCCCAAGATGTCCTAAGCTCAATGTATCCAAAATTGAATTAATTATCTTTCCACAGAAAACCCTTCCCTCTTCCTAAATTTCACATGACTGTCAAAGGCACCTCAGTCTCTTAGTCAAATAGCTTTACAATAGTGGTGTCACCCTCAATTTAATGCTCTCTCACTCTGCCCCCCCATATCAAATCAGTTGCCAAATCCTGTTGATTCTTTCTTCACAACATCTCCTATCTATATCATTATCTCTGCTGTCCCACTGGCATCACCCTGATATTCTCATCACTTCATATCTATCTATTGTGATTGCCTGCTGGTCCACCTCCTTTTCCCAAATATCTCCACACTCAAGTCTATCCCCCACTCACCTGTGAAACTGATCTTCCCAAAGCTCAGTTCTGATCATATCAATCCTCTGTTCAATAAACTTCAGCAGCTCCCTATTACCTTCAGAATAACAATAACAATAATTCTACATTATGATTTGGGGTGTATGGGGTGTTCAGGGAGGGGTAGTATCTCTGGTATGGAGGGCTTGTCATGCCCTCCTAGGGCAGCTCTCCAGCCTCTGACACCCACCTGACACCCAGCTCTCACTTGTGGCTCCCAGTAGCTGCTAGCATGTGGCAGTGGCCACACCCCGAGCAATGGCTTCGACAGGCTGGCTAAACCTCGTGATGGTAGCCATCGGGTCGTCGACCCCTGGTGAACCAGGGTTTTGCTCACCCAGCATGTGAGGACTGCTTCGGCTGAACAGATGGAAGAAACCAATAAGAAGGTTCAACTGCTGAGATGGCGACGCAGCAAGGCACTGTGGAGTGCTTAGGGTGTGTTGGAGCACAAAAGACAACACGGCCATCCAATGCAGCTGAGGAAGTCTCCAGGTGTAACGACTTTTCGTGCCACTGGACCCAGGCTTCCAACGCCGAGAGAGTGGGACTGTCTCTGTGCATCGACTTTTCCACTTAAATCTTCATGCACAGGTGTCTTTGTGTACACTCATCTACATCACAGATGAAAGTACACAAAGACAATTGTCATCCTCCGTTACCAAGAGACTACTACTATACTATATACTACATTATGAATTCCACTGTTTGGATTTAAAAATATTTGATGACATTTGCCTTTCCTATTTTTCCCCTTCCTACCTTTCTAATTTTCTTATAACTAATTCCTCTCCATTTACTATGAAATAATCTTTGCAAAAGATACTCCATGTTAGGCATTTTCATTGATTATTCTTCGGGTATAGGGAATTCTCTTTAACCTTATCTTAACCTCTTGGTTTTCATGTATTCTTTCAGGTCTCAGATAAAATTCCACTCTCTGCAAGAAATCTTTCCTAGTCCCCCTTAATACTAGTGCCTTCCCTCTGAGATCCCCTCCAATTTATCCTGTAAATATGTTATTTGTACACAGTTGTTTTCATGTTACCATTAAACTGAGGATCTTGAAAACAGGGATTGTTTTGGCTTTTCATTCTATCCTTGGCACTTAGAACAACCATTGGATTTTGTAGGTACTTAATAAATGTTTGTTCACTTGACTAAAAAAAATTACTGGGGGAGAGTAGGAAAATGAAAAAAATAAATACTTGTTAGATGAGGAAAATTATACCCATAGAACTCACTACAAAAAAAATTTTGTAGGCATATGAAAATAGTTAATGTAAATGTCATTAGGCTGTAAGTAACAAGAAGCTGGGAGTCAGGTGGAAGGAAATTACTATGTCCTAGCTGGAAAATGACCATCACCAATATTCAGAGGGCAGCTATTTCCATTTTTCCACCTTAATCAAAGATGAATGGGACAAAGAAGTAAATTTTCCTTTCTGCCTAAAGATACAAAAAGACATGACAACTTAATGCCATCTTCCATTTGAAATTCAGTTGAGTTCAATTCAATTGGACAAGAATATTAAACTCTACATAGAGTGTCTGTCTAGGTGGTGTTAGGGAAGATACAAAATTTAGATAAGACAGAATCCCCATTCTCATGCAGCTTATAGTTTAGCAGGGCCTTATAGCATATCACACAATGAGTACATTAAAGAATTGCAGACAAAATATTATGGGGGTCTAAGTAGGGGAACCACCTACAAAAAATTCTTCAAAAAGTAGCATTTTGGGTGGGCTACAAGGGACTGATAAGACTACAGAAGTTGAAGACCAGGAAAGAGAACATTCCAAGCATGGGGAAAAGTAAGAATAAAGGCAAAAAGGTGAGAAAGCAAAAGTTAATTTTTAACGATCTAGAGAGGAATATAGTTTTTTTTTTTTAAACCCTTACCTTTCTTCTTGAAGTCAATACTATGTATTGGCTCCAAGGCAGAAGAGTGGTAAGGGCTAGGCAATGAGGGTCAAGTGACTTGCCCAGGGTCACACAGCTAGGAAGTGGCGGAGGCCAGAGGAATATAGTTTTGCTGAAGCATAGGGTGCATCAAAGGGAGGGTTATATGTATACTCTTTGAGGGTAAGGATGTTTTCATTTTCTTTTTGTATCCCCATTGCCCAGAGCAGTGACTGGTACATAGTAGGCAATTAATAACATACTTGTTGATTGGTTTAGTCAATAAGACTGGAAAGGCAGGATAGCTCAGAATTATGGAAAGCCTTAAGTATCCATTTGTACTTTATTAGATAGATCACTGGAGGCTCTTCTTAAATAGAAGAGAAACATAACTAAATCTAATGAATGAAGTATTTTTTAAAATTATTACAGTATTCCTGTCACTGTGTGCAATGTTCTCTTGATTATGCTTATGCCACTATGCTTTAGTTTTTCCAGGTTTTTCTGAGCTCCTCTTATTTGTCATTTCTTCTAGCACAATAGTATTCTGTTAAAATCATATACTATTACTTATTCAGCTGTTCCCTAATTGATGTGTATCCCTTAGTGAAAGAATTCTTAATTTTTTTGTTGTTTGTTTCATGGATCCTTTTGGTAGTCTGGTGGAGCCTATATAGACTCCTCAGTATAATGTAAAATAATATTCATAGGCTTACAGAGAAAATAAATTATATTCAAAGTTGTGACTCTGTGTGTGTGTGTCTGTGTGTGTGTGTGTGTGTGTAAAGTTCATGGGTTCCAGGTTAAGAATTCCTGATCTTATGTCATATGGTAATAGACTTGGCATCATCTACAAAACTGAGGTTTAAATTCCAGCTCTAACACTTATCAGCTTTGTGGTCATGGAGAAGTCATTACACCCTTTTCAACCTTGCTTTTCCCAGCTATAAACTAGGATTATTGGCACAACCTACCTCATAGCTTTATCTAGAAAGCCCTCTATAAATTTAACATTGATTTTTATTTAAACTCTTACTTTCTGTTTTAGTAAAAACCCTTAGAGAGAAAGGCAAGTTCCAATAAATGGGATTAAGTGACTTGCCCAGGGTTACATAGCTAGGAAGTGCCTGAGGTCAAATTTGAACCCAGATCCTCTTAACTCCAAGGCCTGGGGCTCTATCCACTGAGTACCTAGCTGCCCCTTTACAATGATCTTAAAATGTTGTATTATATTATATGTGTATATATATATATGTAATAAGAAATATAATTCTAGCAGTAATATAATGGAGGAATTGGATGGGAAAGAGAAGAAGAAAGATCTGGTAGTAAGCTATAGCAATATGGATGGGTAGTGTGAACCTTAAAAATTCTCAGACCCTACTTCATAACATTTGGTTAAGACCATTCCACATTTTAAACAATGAAGGAACTTAGATCAGGAATGTGAGACCTCTACTCCACCCCTACTTAAGCATGCCTTAGGGGAAGGAACTCCTTGATGAACAAGGAAAAATACTTAGACCCATACTTATAGTAAGGCAAAAGTTCTTAAGCTCTGCCTGTTTTTAGATCTAATACAAAAAGGATGCTAATTACCTATAAAGGTCAGGCAACTTGTGAATTTATAAGGAGCAAAGAGGTGAGAACTTACTCAGAGGTTTTCAGGTGTGAACTTAATCAAAAGTTTAAAGTCTAGTCAGGTGTGAATTAAGAATGGTCTGTCCTTTGGAAAAACATCTACTGCGCTTGGTAGATGTGAGAACTTAGGGGAGGTGACATAGGAGAAAATTCCCTTTAAAAGGAGGCCTCAGGAGAGATAGAGGGACATTCAGCTGGTGGAGTCAGCTGAGATGGAGCTGGCCTGGTATCTCTCTGAACACTAGAATCTTGCTTGGGACAAATCTTGTGGTGAGTGGATAAAAAACTGACTGATCTCTCTCTCTCTCCTTTTTTAAAACATTATTTTATTTGGTCATTTTCATACATTGTTCATTGGAAACAGATCATTTTCTTTTCCTCCCCCTCAATCCCCCCCCACCCCTTCCCTAGGCGATGCGCGATTCGTCTGGGTATCACATGTGTCCTTACTCTGAACCCATTTCCTTGTTGTTGGTATTTGCATTAGGGTGCTCATTTAGCATCTCTCCTCGATCATGTCCCCTCAACCTCTGTAGTCAAGCAGTTGCTTTTCCTTGGTGTTTTTACTCCCTCAGTTTGTCCTCTGCTTGAGGATAGTTTTTTTGTTTTTGTTTTTTTCTCTCTCGTAGATAGCTGCAGGTTGTTCAGGGACATTGTAAAGCCATTACTGGAGAAGTCCATTACGTTCTCTTGTACGTGTATCTTGTGTATCTGTCTCTGTGTACGATGTTCTCCTGGTTCTGCTTCTTTCACTCTGCATCAAATCCTGGAGATTATTCCAGTTCCCATGGAATTCCTTCAGTTTATTATTCCTTTGAGCATAATAGTATTCCATCACCAACATATACCACAATCTGTTCAGTCATTCCCCAATTGAAGGGCATCCCCTCATTTTCCAATTTTTGGCTACCACAAAGAGTGCAGCTATGAATATTCTTGCACAAGTCTTTCTCCTTATTATCTCTTTGGGGTACAAACCCAGCAGTGCTATGGCAGGATCAAAGGGCAGACAGTCTTTTATCGCCCTTTGGGCATAGTTCCAAATTGCCCTCCAGAATGGTTGGATCAATTCACAACTCCACCAGCAATGAATTAATGTCCCTACTTTGCCACATCCCCTCCAGCATTCATTACTTTCCTTTGCTGTTATGTTAGCCAATCTGCTAGGTGTGAGGTGATACCTCAGAGTTGTTTTGATTTGCATCTCTCTGATTATAAGAGATTTAGAACACTTCTTCATGTGCTTATTAATAGTCTTGATTTCTTTAACTGAAAATTGCCTATTCATGTCCCTTGCCCATTTTTCAATTGGAGAATGGCTTGATTTTTTGTACAACTGGTTTAGCTCTTTATAGATTTGAGTAATTAGACCTTTGTCAGAGGTTTTTGTTATGAAGATTGTTTCCCAATTTGTTGTTTTCCTTCTAATTTTAGTTACATTGGTTTTGTTTGTACAAAACCTTTTTAATTTGATGTAGTCAAAATTATTTATTTTGCATTTTGTGACTCTTTCTAAGTCTTGCTTGGTTTTAAAATCTTTCCCTTCCCAAAGTTCTGACATGTATACTATTCTGTGTTCACCTAATTTGCTTATAGTTTCCTTCTTTATATTCAAGTCATTCGTCCATTCTGAGTTTATCTTGGTGTAGGGTGTGAGGTGTTGATCCAAACCTAATCTCTCCCACACTGTCTTCCAATTTTCCCAGCAGTTTTTATCAAATAGTGGATTTTTGTCCCAAAAGCTGGGGTCTTTGGGTTTGTCAAAGACTGTCTTACTGAGGTCATTTATCCCAAGTCTATTCCACTGATCCTCCTTTCTGTCTCTTAGCCAGGACCAAATTGTTTTGATGACCGCTGCTTTGTAATATAGTTTGAGATCTGGGACTGCAAGGCCACCTTCCTTTGTATTTTTTTTTTTCATTATTTCCCTGGATATCCTTGATCCTTTATTCTTCCAAATGAACTTTGTTATGGTTTTCTCTAATTCAGTAAAATTGTTTTTTGGTAGTTCAATGGGTATGGCACTAAATAGATAGATAAGTTTGGGTAGGATGGTTATTTTTATTATGTTAGCTCGTCCCACCCACGAGCAATCAATGTTTTTCCAATTGTTTAGATCTAGTTTTAATTGTGTGGAGAGTGTTTTGTAGTTGTGTTCATATAGTTCCTGTGTTTGTCTCGGCAGATAAATTCCCCAGTATTTTATATTGTCTCTGATGACTTTAAATGGAATTTCACTTTCTAATTCTTGCTGCTGAACTGGGTTGGAGATATATAGAAATGCTGATGACTTATGTGGGTTTATTTTGTATCCTGCAACTTTGCTAAAGTTGTTGATTATTTCGATTAGTTTTTTGGTTGATTCCCTAGGATTCTTTAAGTAAATCATCATATCATCCGCAAAGAGTGACAGCTTGGTCTCCTCATTGCCAGTTTTAATACCTTCAATTTCTTTTTCTTCTTTAATTGCTACTGCTAGTGTTTCTAGTACAATATTAAATAATAAAGGTGATAATGGGCATCCTTGTTCGACTCCTGATCTTATTGGGAAGGCTTTGAGTTTTTCCCCATTGCAGATGATGTTTGCTGATGGTTTTAGGTATATACTGTTTATTATTTTTAGGAATGACCCTTCTATTCCTATACTTTCTAGTGTTTTTAATAGGAATGGGTGTTGTATTTTGTCAAAGGCTTTTTCAGCATTTTTTTGAAATAATCATGTGATTTTTGTCGGTTTGCTTGTTTATATGGTCAATTATGTGGATGGTTTTCCTAATATTGAACCATCCTTGCATTCCTGGAATGAATCCTACCTGATCGTAGTGGATAACCCTTGTGATGACTTGCTGGAGTCTTTTTGCTAGTATCCTATTTAAGATTTTTGCATCTATATTCATTAGGGAGATTGGCCTATAGTTTTCTTTCTCTGTTTTTAACCTGCCTGGCTTTGGGATCAGTACCATGTTTGTGTCATAAAAAGAATTTGGTAGAACCCCTTCTTGGCTTATTCTGTCAAATAGTTTGTATATTATTGGGGTTAGCTGTTCTTTGAATGTTTGATAAAATTCATTTGTGAATCCGTCTGGACCTGGGGATTTTTTCTTAGGGAGTTCTTTGATGGCTTGTTCAATTTCTTTTTCTGATATGGGGTTGTTTAGGTAATTTATTTCTTCTTCTTTTAGTCTAGGCAATTTATATTTTTGCAAGTATTCATCCATGTCACTTAGATTGCCATATTTTTTGCCATATAATTGGGCATAGTAGTTTTTAATGATTGCCTTGATTTCCTCTTCAGTAGAGGTGAGGTCTCCCTTTTCATCTTGGATACTGTCAATTTGGTTTTTTTCTTTCCTTTTTAAAATTAGACTGACTAGTACTTTGTCAATTTTATTTGTTTTTTCAAAGTACCAGCTTCTAGTTTTATTTATTAAATCAATAGTTCTTTGACTTTCAATTTTATTAATTTCTCCTTTGAGTTTTAGGATCTCTAATTTAGTCTTCATCTGAGGATTTTTAATTTGTTCACTTTCTAGTTTTTTAATTTGCATGCCCAATTCATTGACCTCTGCCCTTCTTTATTTGTTTATATATGAACTCAAGGATATAAATTTCCCCCTGAGTACTGCTTTGGCTGCATCCCATAGGTTTTGAAAGGATGTCTCACCATTGTCATTTTCTTCAATGAAGTTATTAATTGTTTCTACAATTTGTTCTTTAACTAGCTGGTTTTGGAGAATCATATTGTTTCATTTCCAATTAATTTTTGATTTATCTATCCATGTACCCTTACTAATTATTATTTTTATTGCATTGTGGTCTGAGAAGGTTGCATTTATTATTTCTGCCCTTTTGCACTTGTTTGTAATGATTTTGTGCCCTAGTACATGGTCAATGTTTGTGAATGTACCATGTACTGCTGAAAAGAAGGTGATCTCTCTCTTAAGGCTGGCCTAAGCTGGTCTAGTCCCTTTCCTATTATTTTCTTTCTCTCTCTATCTCTCTTTCATTTATTCCTTAATTTTGTATTAATTGAAATCTCTATAAAAACCAGCTGACTTGGGTATATTTTAATAATTGGGAATTTTTCCCTGGCAACCACCTTATATTTGATTTAAAAACAAGACACTGTCTTGAAACCATATTTTCTATGGTCACAATTTTAACAACCACTCATATCTACTACAGTTTATGTCTTCCACTATTTTAATCACTACAGTAGTGATGAAATCCTATACTTCTGGAATGGTTATTCTGAGAATAAAAAGGAGAGAATAGAAATGATAAAGAGGAGACTGAATGAACATACCTAGGGAGTAACTGATGGTGACAATTAAAAGAGAAAAGCCAAAGCCAATATCAAGATTTTAAACAGGGAGGTAAATGGGCTGCCATTCATAGATAGAGTAGAGTCAAGAGAAGAACAGAACTAAGGGATAAGATAATAAACTCCATTTTAGGTGATGGAAGTGCATTTAATCGTAGGTATGTGGAAACATGGTTCTGGAACTCTGAAGATAGGTTAGGTATGGAGACACGGATTCGTGAAAGAATAGCATAGAAGTGATGATTAAAGATGGTTTTTGTTTGTTTGTTTGTTTGGTAATTGAAAGACTGAAGAAAGTTGCTCACAAGGTCTTTTTAAAGTTGAATGCAGCTCTCAAACCCTGTAATACTAAAGGCAAAACTAGACTATTAACTAGAAACTTGGAAAGAGTTGTATGAACTGATAGAGGGAGAAGATGGGTAAAACTAGACAGCTATATGGCACCTATTATGTGCTGTGCCAAGTGCTCTTCTTATTTTATAGGTGAAGAAATGAAACAGAGATTAAATGCCTTTCTCAGGGTTGCATAACTAAGTATCTATGGCAGTGATCTATCCACTGAGCATCAGACAAGGAAAATAATGTTTACTCTAACAATGATATTGCAAAAATGAACAACTCTGAAATATTTAAGAATTTTTATCGATGGCAAAATCAACCATGGTTCCAGAGGGCTGATGGCAAAGAAATCTGCCCATCTCATAACAGAGAGATGATGAACTGATTAATTTGCAAACCCAGATGTGAATGAAAGGATATTGAATTAATTTCCTGAGCAATTTGTTGAATTCATGGATGAATTATCTCATATCAACCCTGTAAATGTCAATTGGTTTTGAAAGTGACAGTTCAATTGAATTCAATTATAGACATATTTATTAGATAAGTAATATGGGCAAATCTTGGAATGGGGATGGAGGAGAGATTCAGAAAAGACTTGTTGGAAGATGGGCCATAGAGCTAGGACTAGAAAAAATATATTTATATTATTTATATCATTTATTATATATATATATATATATATATGTATGAACACATTGTAAAAATACTTATACAAATATATATGTACATATACATATACATAAAATCTCTACCAATACTGTGTATTAGTTTCAGAGCAGAAGAGTGGTAAGGGCTAGACAGTGAGAATTGTCATTTGCCCAAGATCACACAACTAGGAAGTATCTGAGGCCAGATTTGAACCAGGACTTCCTATTTCTAAGCCTGGTTCTCAAGCTACTGAGCCACCTGAAAGAAAATATTATAAAAGTCAGAGATTTGGCAAATGTATGTTCCAAGCATAGAAGATGGCCTGGGGAAATGTAAGAAAGAATGGAAAGACAGGTCTGTGGCAGTTAAAATTAGTTTCTCTGCTAGAAGTATTATATTTTATGAGGTTTATTAAAGATTAAGAATTAAAGAAAATACAAAATAAGAAAGCATGTGTCTAGGCCCAGAGAGACCATTCACAATCACTCACTCTACATCCTGCCTGGTAGAGCTGCATGTGCCCAGAAGGGGAAGTCAAGAGAGCGGGTAGGTGGATACAGTCAGTTTAAATAGCCATTGTGTTCTCGAACTCAAGTGAGATTCAGGGAGATTAGAGGGCAATTTGGGAACTCGCAAGGACTTCTGGGGATTGAAGTCTGGGGTTCAAATCTCCATTTTTACAGGATATCACTGGGGAAATAGTTAGAAGTTTAGCTTGACTAATATATAAAGTATGTGAAAAAGATAGCAAAAAATAAGACTGCAAAGATAGATTGGAGTCAGATCATGGAAAACTCTAAATGCCTGACTAAGGAATTTGTATTTTATCTCATAGGGAATGGGAACTTCTGAAGATTTTTTTGAGTAGGAGTGACAAGATCAAACCTATTCATTAGTAAAAAAATTATCTGTCAGCTAAAGGAAAGATGAATTAGAGAAGAGAGAGACAGCCATAAGGAGATGATGACAATAATCCATTCTAGATATAATGAGCACCTGAACCAGAGTGATGAGAGATGTTACAGTTAGAAGAGACAGAGCTTAGGGAAAGTCAAAGGAAAATGGGAAAAATTTGGAAAATAACACCAAATGTTTGAAATTGATGGTGGGAAAAGTTAGAAGAGGGTGGAAATAATAAAGATGGTAGGAGAAGCAGGTTTAGCGAGGGAAAAGAAAGACATACTGACTTTAAGATGACATGACATCCATGTGACAGGATCTAAAACCACTGTCTTCCCCCTAAAGAAGAGACCAAATTAATGATAAAATATGATAGTGAAGAATGCTAGAAAGAAAATAATCAGGATAAAGAGATGTATTTTTTTCCTTTATGTCAACAGGGACTAGATTATCACCAAGGATGGGGAGGGGAATTATTAGGTAACCAGAGGCTCCTTGGACATTAAGACCCGACTATACTGGTTTGTCAGGCTCATATTATGAAGATATGAAATAACGAGTTGGAGGTGATGTAATGTGAGAATACCAGAGAGATAAATAAACATGAAAGCATTTTGAAAAGTTAAAAGCACTACCCAAATGATTATGGGAAGAGAAGGAAATAAGCATTTATATAGTACTTACTGTGTGTTAAGTGTTTTCTTACAAATATTATCTCACTTGACTAATAGACTTTCAGAGCCAGAAGATATTTTAGAGATCACATAGTTTGACAGATGTAGAAATTGATTCCTGTGGAGTCGAAACAATTTGCTCCAACTTGCATAACTTCTTGTTAGCAGTCTTGGGATTCATTTCCAAGCTCCTTAACTCCTTAGTTTTCTTTCTGTTATATCAAATGAGATGTGTGTATGGTCAGGGAAATCTTATTGTAAAGATAGAAGAAATAAATGAGAAAGAATTTAATCAATAACAATTCTTGATATCACTCTAGAGCATTAGTTTTCAATTTTGATCTCAAGACCCCCTTGCACTCATTTTTTTAATCTGTTTGATTTTTTAAAGTCAAACAGAAGTTAGTTTATTTATGGCATCCATCTATTTATACTTATACTATAGTATGCTATTTTTAAATATATTTTTTAAAATTACATGTGACATTTTTAAACATTTTTTAAAATTTTGAATTCCATATTCTCTCCCTCTATCCTTATTTTCCTCCCTTTTTTAAAACTTTCTTTTTAAAAAATTATTTGTTTGTTACACCAAAATTCCCAAGTATATTACCCTCTCTTTTTTCCCTGTATTAGAAAAAGTATCATTTAACCCCCAAAATTGTGCATATGTAAAACTATGTCTTGTTGTTTCTATTATACCAATTCTTTCTCTGGAGGTGGACATGCAGAAATCATTCTTCAAACATTTCTACGGATGTATACAACATTCTCTTAGTTCTGCTCATCTCACTTTCTCTCGTTTTCCTCTTTTCTTCTTGAGAAGTCAAGCAATTTGATAGAGATTATATATATGCAGTCATGTAAAATTATATTCCCTTATTAGCCATATTGTGAAAGATAACACCTCCCCAAAATAAAAATAAATAATGAAAGTTTTTAAAAAGTATACATTGATCTATATTCAGACACCATCAGTTCTTTCTCTGGAGCTGGATGGCACTTTTCATAATAAATCCTTCAGAATTATTTTGGTTCAATGTATTGCTGAGAATAGCTAGGTAACAGTTGATCATCCTACAGTATTGCTATTACCATATACAGTGACTCCTGGTTTTGCTTACTTCACTTTGCATCAGTTCATGTAAGTCTTCCCAGGTCTTTCTGAAACCATCCTGCCTGTCATTGCTTATAACAAAAGGCTATACCATCACAATCATCTACCACACTTTGTTGATTCATTCCACAATTGATGGGAATCCCCTGAATTTTTTGCCACCACAAAGCCCGTTACACTCTGAAATTACTGAGATCACCCCCCCCAAATGGCTTAAATCTTTTAATATTTATCATTTCAGGATTTTAAAATATTCTAGTATTATTATGAAAATGGTTTTGACTTCAAAAATCCTCTGAAAGAGTCTCAGGGATCTCAAAGAGTCCCTTGAGAAATGTTGCACCAGAGTTCATGGATTTTCAAACTAAATCTTGATTTTCTACCTAACAGGTATGTCAGTCACTTCACAGAGTACCATTTATAAAAATCTGGTAGTGATCTCAAAGATATCTCAGGTCCTGTCCAGCATGAGTGTTCTTTGAGAAGTGATGGAACTTGATAACTGATTGGAGATGAAAGAGAGTCAAAGCAAGGCAGAAATTTCAAGCATGGAAGACTAGATGAAGGTGGTTACACTTACAGAAAGAGTAAAGTTAGAAAGAAAAGTTAGAAGACATGATAATAATAATAATTCAAATTTACAAAATGCTTTAATGTTTACAAATGGTTTCCTCAGAAATATCCTTTTTCAATTTGTGGTACTATTATCCTTTGTTATAAATGAGATCCAGAGCCTCACAGAGGTAGTAGCTAAGAGATCCAGTGGATAGAGCCCTAACCTGGAGTCAGGAAGACCCAAATTCAAGCCCAGACTCAGATACTTACAAACTGTGTGACCCTAAGCAAGTTACTTAAGCCTCAATTTCTCCAGCTATAAAATGAGGATAATAGCACTTACCTCAAAGGGCTGTTATGAGGATCAAGTGAAATAATATTTGTAAAGTCCTTAACATAATTCCTGGCACTTAATAAATGCTTATTTCTTCCTTCATAGAACAGTTAATGTAGAGTTAATATCTGTAATCAAATCTGAATCTTGCCTCCTTGCCAACTAACAACTGTCAGCAGTATATCCAGAGGCAAATCAATTAGTCTTTCTAACCTCAGAGTCCTCTTGTTTAAAATAGGAAACATGCCTGTAGTTCCTGCCTCAAAGGGGCATTGGATCAAATAAAATGTATCAATGTCAATTATTATTAAGACTTGAAGTCCAAATTTTAATCCAGTGTCAAGAATTTTTTTAAAAGATCTTGATAAGTAGAGCAATGGGTTAAATGAAATTCAATAGAGATAAATGTAAAGTCTAACACGTAAGTCAAAAAACCAACTCTATGAGTACAAGATTGTGGAGGCATAGCTGAATAAAAATTAGTCCAATAACTAGATGGCAAACTTGATTTGCCATTGTAACCTTGGAAATTGGGAGGAAAGAGAAAAACAAATTTAAACTTAACAAAAAGGAAAAGTTCCTAATAATTGTTGTTGTTCAGTTGTTTCATCATGGTGGACTCTTTGTGTTCCTATTTGGGGTTTTTCTGGCAAAGATACTGGAGTGGTTTGCCATTTCCTTCTCTAGCTCATCTTCAAGATGAGGAACGGAGCAATGATTATGGCTATATTAATGTAGAAAGCACTGCCTCATGAAGTAGAAAATTACCTCTTACTAAGGTATTCAGGTGAAGCATGGATGACTGTTTGTTGGGAATTCTCTAAAGGGGAGTCTTATTTATCACTGGTTAGATGAATAATGAATACTCTACAACTTTGAAATTTTGAGAATACATGTTGTCAGAAATATAGCTTCCAATTAAATCAATTCAACATTTATACAATAATGCAAAATGACAAAAACTAAATAATCACTACTTCCTTAAAAGATTACATTCTAATTCTTATAAGAAAATATTTCTAAGGTTCTTCGAGCTCTAAATTTATGATCTGCCCTATCTTAATCTGATTTAAGGAAACTCGGGTGGTTTTAAGGAATTTATTGCAAAGGAACACTACCATAGGAATTAATTACATAATCATAGAGAGGTTGTGATATGTGAATCTTGAAATTTCTCAGACTTGTGAATGTTAAAAAATTCCCCATTGGGGAATTTTTTATTGGGACTATTCCCTATTGGGACTATTCCCCATTTTAAACAGTGAAGCTACTTAGATCTAAAATGTGAGAACTCTACTTAGATCAGAAATGGGAAGACCTCTACTCCACCGATACTTAAGACTGCTTTAGGGGAGAAAACTCCTTGCTGAACAATGAAAAATACTTACACCCATACTTAAGCCATGCCTATTTTTAGAATTAATACTAAGGGGTGCTAAGTACCTATAAAGGTCAGGCAAACTTACATGGGACAAAGAGGTGAGAAACTTACTGAGAGATTCTAACCTACTCAGGTGTGGATTACTAAAAGGATTAGTCTACTCAGGTGTGAATTCAGAATGGGCTGTCCTTTGGAAAACATCTAGTGTGATTGGTAGATGTAAAGACTTAGGGGAGGTGACATAGGAGAAATTGCCCTTTAAATAGGAGCTCAGATAGGAGCTCAAGGGTCACAATCTAAAATATTCAGATTGAGGATTGAGCTGGTGAAGGTAGCTGAGTTGATGCTGGCCTGGTGTCACTAGAATCCTTGCTTGGACAGATCTTGTGGTGAGTGATAAAAAACTGACTGATCCCTCTCTTAAGACTCAGGTCTAGACCTTTCGGCTAAGGCCCTTCATACTTATTCCTTTCTTATTCTCTCTCTCCCTTTCCTTAATTCCTCATTTGTATTATTAATTAAAATCTCTATAAAACCAGTTGACTTGGGTATATATATTGAATAATTGGGAATATATTCCCTGGCGACCACCTTATATATTGATTTAAAAACAAGACACTGTAGTGAAAACATATTTCCTGCAATCACAATTTACTCACCCACTCTTCTATCTACTATAATTTATATCTTCAACTATTTTACTCACTACAGTTTACAACCTCAACCATTTTAACTCTTACAGTTTAAGGCTCCCACTCTTTTAAATGCTACAGATACAAGTAATATACTTTCATGTCAGGAGTTCCCATATAGAATACTCTATACTAATAAAATCATGAATTCCTTGCAAATTGCAGACTAAGGCAGGAAGTTGTGCATTTTAGATTTCTATGCCTTGTTAGTCTCCTAACAAACAGGAATGTAAACACCCCTACTTAAGGATTAAGTGTTGAGGAGGTATGGCCTGTGACAGACATGTGCTAGCAAGTGACAAATAAGAAACAAATGACAGACCCCCTGGGCTGTCCCAAGTCAAGCTTAAGCTACTATTGGTACATGTGAGACACAGGAAGTGATACAAAAAAAAAAGTCTATATATTGGCATCACTTCCTCTTGCTGGTCTCTTTGGTGGCAGAGGCGTTGAGCTGTGGGTCTCTCTCTGGCTCTTTTACGGAGATGTGGCTCTCGCTCTGGCTGGTGTGGCTCGTGGCAGCACGCTGGGTGTCCTGGCAGTTTGGCAGGTTGGGGCTTGCTGGTGAGGTAACTGGGAGAAGCTGAGTAGCATGGGTCAGATGAGGTGTCTTCCCTGAGCTCTCTCTGAGTTTAGGCTGATTCCTTTTTTTTTTCCTTTGCCTTTCCAAAAACACTATCCTCTTAGGAAGCCAAGCTAGTTTTTATCTTCTGAGGAGGCCTTGTGCCTGAGTTCTCTGAACTTCCCTTGGCTTAGGCTAGATTGGAGAAATTTTATACCCTTTGCCCTCTATCTTCTTCTTAATTGCTTCCCTCTATATTAATTAAACCATCATAAAATTCCCAAATTGACTTGGGTATTTTTATTGGGATTGAATTAAATCCCTGGTGACCATTAGTATAATATATTAGTAAAAACCCCAAAATTTACCCCTTACAAAGTCTAGGCAAATCAAGAAGCATTTTCAAAGCACTTAATGTGATGCTAGGCACCACCTTAAGTCCTGAGGATACATAAAACAAAAACAAAACAAAAATAAAACCTAGTTCTTGCTTTCAAGGAGCTCACAGTCTAATGGGAGAGACAACATGTAAACAGTATTGTATAAACAAGATGTAAACAGGATAAACTGGAAATATTCTCAAAGGGAAGCATTAACATTAAGAAGGGCCAGGAAAGGTTTCTTGAAGAAAGTAGGAGTTTTCTGAGACTTGAAGGAAAGTCAGGAGGCAGTGAAGAGGAAGAATAGAATTCCAGATGTGGAGGTCAGTGAAAACACATAGTCAGGAGATGGAATCTCTTACTAGAAGAATAGAAAGGTGGCTAGAATAATTAGATCATAAAGTTAATGCAGGAAAGAGAAAGATATAAGAAAATAATCATAAAATCAATTAATAGGTACAGCTAGGTAGCTCAATGGACAGAGAGCTAGGTCTGGAGTCAGGAGGTTCTTGGTTCAAATATGGCCTCAGACATTTCCTAGCTGAGTGACCCTGGGGAAGTCACTTAACCCCAATTGCCTAACCCTTACCACTCCTCTGCCTTGGAAACGGTACTTGTATAGATTCTAAGATAGAAGGTAAAGGTTTTTTTTTTTTAATTGATAAACATTTATTAAGTGTCAACTATGCATCAAGCATTGTGTTAGGTACTGCAGATACAAAAATAGCAAAAATATTCCTTGTGCTCAAGGAGCTTGCCATCTAATGGAGAAAACAACTTGTGAACAAATGTATACAAAGCAAGTAATATGCAGGATAATTTGGAAATAATTGCCAGAAGGAAGGCATTAGAATGAAAAGCTCAGGAAGTCAGTAGAGCATTCCAGGCATAGGGGACAGCCAGAGAAAATACCCAGAGCCAAGAGACAGAAGGTCTCATTTATGGAATATACTAGCCAAGAGACCAGTATCACTGGATTCAGGAGTACATGCGTGTCAGGAGTAAGGGGTAAGAAGACTGGACAGTAGGAAGGGGACAGATTGTGGAAGGCTTTAAAAGTCTTAAAATCAGAAGATTTTATATATTTTGTATAGAGCTAGCTATCAGATTGTCTTGTATAAATCATATGACCATGAATTAATTTAGAGGTTTAAGGGCAGGAATCTTGACCTTTTCATTTTATATATTAGAAAACTGAGACTCAGAGAGCATAAATGATGACACATGGCTACTAAATGTCCAACATGGGATTTGAACTCAGATCTACCTGACTCCAAGTGGAACACTTTATTCACAATTCTGTGCTGGACTTTGTGATTTAAAGGAGTGGGAGGATGAGATAATAGATAGTAGATTTCATCAATAGATAGAATTTTCAAGATGGAAACCCATTTTGGCAACTGGTCTATCATTTAGCTATGTCTAAGCTATTTAGCTATGTCTAAGCTATGTCTAAAGAGGGACATTGAAATGTTAAGTAACTTGCCCATGGTGACAGCCAGTATGTGGTCAGGCAAGGGCAGGAGGCCAGGTCTTCTCTGATTTCTTTCATCTTTGATGCTGCAATGTCTCTGGACTTTGTGATAAAGTGGACAAGAGGATGACAGAAGTTATCACATTATGAAGGCATGTAGAGATAATGAAAAAAAATGTATTTATTCACTCATTTGTACCACAAACATTTATTTAATACCTATTGGGAGCAGAACAGGCTCTCACCACTTATAGTCATTGTTTTGATTAAATATTTAATTTCATATTTACATACATATATGTACTATGTATAATAAATAAAAAACTTAATTAAATATAATTATGTATTGATGGGTTCCTGTACTCTCCAAACTCCTGCAGATAATCAGTACTTCACTCATAATCAGAAATCATCTATTATTAGAGGTATATAAAGGAATAGCAATATGAGTCAGCTTGGTTGAATATAGTTTTTCAGAGGCATATTCTAACCAAACATCTCACAAATATGATTGATTTCTTTTAAAGACTAATAGAGTAGAAAAAGAAAAACTATAGTGGATGAAAGAGGAATAGCATATAGGCTCAAAATAAGTGGGGAATATTTTTCAGGTCTAATATTATTCTATAACCTTGTGACTTGGTAAAAGTACCCACTTGAGTCATTACCAGAAAAAGAGAAACATGATTTCTGAAGTTCATTCATCTGATCAGAGTATTATATTAGAGTGAGAATGTCCAGATTCTGTCACTAGCTTATTCTCACTTAAAGTTGCTCACCAAAAACACTGGTAGTCTTGGCATACTAAAATCACAAAACACATGTTTTAAATGTGTGTCCCTCATTTGTTATTCCAATATATGTTCCCTCTCTTCACTGATGATATGTATATTTATAGGAAAGTGTGTTCCAGATTTGGGGTGGGGGAGGAGTTAGGTGGTACCGTGGATAGAAAATTTGACTTGGAGTCAGGAAGACCTAAACTCAAATCTAGCCTCAGACACCTACTAGCTGTATGACCCTGGACAAATCACTTAATCTCTTTTAGCTTCAGTTTCTTCATCTCTAAAATGGGTATAATAATGGTACCTACCACGCACTGTTGTTGTGAGGATCTAATTCGATAGTATTTACATATAGCCTATTGCAGTGCCTGGCATATCATAGATAATAAATGTTTGTTCTCTTCCTGTTATTTATTCTGTCTTAGTGCTAGTGCCTTCTTTCTGAATTTGCCACCAATCTATCCTATGCATGTATCTTGGTTAGACATATTTGTCTGTGTGTTCTCTTTCTTCATTAGATTATGAACTCCTTGAGGGGAAGGACTATTTTTTGCCCTTCTTTGCATTCCCTGCTCTTAGAACAATATCTGGTATGTAGTAGGTGCTTAATAAATGCTGGGTACCTATGAGTGTGAGAAAGACACATGGAGATTCAGAGGGAGAAGGGCAAACAAATGACACAGAAGACAAACTTCATAATTGTGTGTGTGTATTTGGTGGGGGGGAGATCATTAGAGTTGGCAGGAAGGTATGGATAAGGAAGGTTGGGATGTAAGCATCACAGATCCTCTCTGGTTTGTGAGACTGGTCAGCATGGTGTATGGCAGCAGGTAGTTGATATCAACCTAGAACTGGAAACAGGAAGACCTTGCTGGGTTCAAGTCTCACCTCTTATATTTATAAATATATGGCCATGGCCAACGTACTTAATCTCTCTAAGCTTCCATTTTCTCATTCATAAAATAAGGGGAGGGGCTTACTAGAAGACCTCTTAGGTCCCTTTCAACGGCAAATCTAAAATATTTTGCTTCTGTGCCTGAACCTGGTCTCTACTCCACTCCCATGAAGTTGATGTCCCCACTCCCAGCTCTTTACAGTGGGCAGCTAAATGGCACAGTGGATAGAGTGCTGGGTCTAAAGTCAGGAAGATTCATCTACCTGAGTTCAAGTCTGTCCACAGATGTCTCCTAGCTTTGTGACCCTGGGTAAGTCACTTAACCCTATTTTGCTTAGTTTCCTCATCTGTAAATGTAGTCACCATGGTAGAAAACCAGCCAGAAAAATGGAGCAAGGGAGTCAAGAAGATCATGAGACCAGGAGGGCAGGATGATATTCTCTGAAACACCCCCTGGACTACCCCTTGGACTGCCCATGCAAATTAGAAAAACATGTTTGGTTCCTGAGATGTCACATGTGAATTAGTGGGTGTAGAATAGGTTTGATAAACTAAGGCAGGAGTGCAGGAAACTCTTTGGACTTCTGTGTTTCCTGGAGACTGCTCTCCTTAGTGCTGGTGTGAGAATGGTGCCCAAAATGGGGGCCACAGATTTAGCAAGATAATATATCTGTAAGTTATATCTTTCTCCTATTTTTCAATCTTTTCTCCTACTACTTTTAATTTAATAAAATTATTCATCTACAACCAGTCACTTAAATTTAATTCTTACAGAACCAATACATAGTATTGAATCTAAAATGGAAAGTATAGGTTAAAAAAAAAGAGAACCCTAAATTTCTAAAGATCCCTGGTAACTGTTCTTCCCAATTCAAGAAGAAAGGAAGCTATCTTGGGAACAGAACTGAAGGGCATTTTTTTGGCTACAATGAGAATTCAAACTGTTTTTGGAGAAGGACTTGAAAGAGAGAACAAGAGAGAGAGAAAGGAGGCTCAAGAACTGAGCCTAAAAGAATTGGTGGGATGGGACAATTGGAGAAAGGAGAAAGAAAGAATACAGCTGAATTGAGATACAGAAGGGTGAGATCAAGGAGAGCCAATTAGCATCATGTTTATAGTATGAAAACAAATGCTGAAGTCATTGTGTTCATCTTTCCAAGAACTGACTTAAGTTCCAAGTCTGGTTTTTTTCTGACTTTCTCTCCTCATTAATGGACACTGTAACATACTCTGCCCACTTCTTCATTTTTTTCCCCCCAGAGAATACCTTTGCTTTATTGTTACTGGCAGAAGCAGCCAAGGACTTGGGAAGTGGAAAGTACAGCCACCACTCTCCAACAGAGGCAAAACAAGTGAACAAAATGAATAACTGAAGCCCTCCTGTCCTGCCACCCCCAGGACACACCAGCAACACTCTCAGTTCTTAAGGTGAAAGAAATAGAGGGCCTGCAAGAAGGAAGGAGAAGCTTGAGAAAAGGGACTTTATAATAGAGAGGTGGAGTAAAGGGGCACCTCCAAATCTCTGGGAATGGCACGGAGAGGGTCCTAAAGGACTATGCACTCCTTACACTTGTTGAACCACACTTGGCAGAATGAGGAGCCTCACGGCAAGAGATAGAGACCAGTAGCAATGAAATGGTGGTAGCTCTTATTCACAACATGGATAGATTTTTAAAATTCTAAATAGAGTCACTCTCAGCAAAAGATATATCCTCCATTTAGTACAGCAGTATGGACATTGAAGAAAATTCCTAAAGAACAACAGGACCATCCCCCATGCACTGACAACAATGCTACAGGTAGCCAGCTCGAGCCCACAATACAAGAGAGGATCCCAGAGTGAGCCTGGGGTGGGATGGGGAGAACAGTGCAGGAGCTAGGACACAAGCATGGGAACCCAACCCCAGTTTTAGGGCGCTTCTCTGCCCACTTCTTTACCCTAACATTTTTGGTAGCATGAATCTTGCCTAGCTAGAGGTAAATACAAGCAAGTCAGAAATTCCACCCATTCTGCCTGGGGGCTCGGAGCCACTGTGGTTATACTCCTAACTTTTCATTTAATGTCAACTCCTTAAGTCATCAGAGGAGCCATCATATTGCCTGTAGAGCTCAAAAGAATAGTGAATTATAACCAAATGTGGCTGACTAATCTCCAGAGGCAAGATGCTGGGGAGGAAGTGACTGTAGGCTGGCCAGCTGCATCCTTCAGGAGGCACCAGACACCTGCAACCACCAGGGTTATTGAAGCAAGACCCCAGAAGGTAGGGGCTACTTAATTGTGTTTTTTGGTCTTTCTCTCTTCTAGCACCTGATAATTGCTTTATAAAATTCTTGTTTGCTGAATGTATGACATCACTACACATTTAGGGTGTATTGCCTCATTTGGGAGCCTTCAAAGCTGTTCAACAGTCCTTCAGCTCTACCCTTGTGAGTTTTCTCTATTATTCACTATAGGAACTGCTATACACCTTTTCTTCTACAAGACTCTTTCAACTCTACTCCCCCAGATGATTTAGCCTCTTACTTCACCTAATGGGACTGAGGCTGTTTGGCACGATGTACTCCATCTCCTCTACTTCATTCCACAATAGTTCTCAGTTTCACTATCTGTCCCTTCTTCCTTCTGGTCACAGAATAACCGTACTCAGGTTAATCCCTTTCCCAAAATCCAGTCTTTCTTAAGTGCATAACAGTCATCTCTATTCCTTAGGGAATCTCCAGTCTCTTCCTCTCTCATTCCTCTCCATTTAACTAAAAGCTCTGAGATTTCTTCAATCCTAGCAGTTATAAAAACCTTCCTTTGGCCCTTCCACCCTGTCCAGTTACTATTCCATTTCTCTCCACTTTCACTGCCTACTTTCTTCACAAAAATCGACTTTCACTCAATTCTGCTTCCTTCCTCCTCCTTCATTTTCTCCTCACTTCTTTGAAACTGGGCACCTACCCCTACTTGACTGAAACAATAATTTCAAAAGTTTCCAAAATTCTCCAAATGCCAAATCCAATGACTAGTTTTCTGTACTCATATTCCTTGATTTTTCTATAGCAGTTAACACTTGAACATTCTCACTGTTACATTGTTGCAGCTTTTATGACAGTTACTGGCACACAAGAAGTGCTTAATAAATGTTTATTAACTTGTAGAATGGGGCAGTCTAGAGTGCTGGGCTTGGAATCACTTACTAGCTGTGTGACCCTGGGCAAGTCATTTAACCCTCTTTGCCTCAGTTTCCCCATCTATAAAAAGAGCTGAAAAAGGAAATAGCAAACAATTCCAGTATCTCTGCCAAGAAGAACCCAAATGGGGATCACAAAGAGTCAGACATGACTGAATTGACTGAACAATAACAACAAAATTGATGACTTTCTCCTACTATATTCTCTCCACTTCCTTGGCTTTAGATCTACTAAACCCTCCTGATTCATTCTTACTAATTATTTTATCATTCAGTATTTGTTTCTTTTGTTGATTTTGAATCTCCTTCCTAATACCTTTCAGCTCCCTCTGACCTCTTTCCCCTTTCTCCCCAGATCTGGACTCTCTTCTCCAAGCCACCAAGAGCCCAAATGGTGAAACTGCAAAGGACTGAGTAACCCATGGTAAAGAAGGTAGACACTTTTACTAGCCAACAGAATATTTGTCTTGGAACAAAGCACCTGCATATTTTAGTGGTGGGATTGTATAATTCCTATGATAGGTACTCATAGACAGAAAGTTGCTAGTTCTAAACATTAGACTGCAGGGACTTTAAGCAGAACAAAAGATGTTTATCTTCCCTTCAAGACACTTAGGTGGCTGCTTCCTAGCTTCTACTGACCCTAGATGACCCTCTCATTCCAAACATAACCGTCCTTGATTCTCATGCCAACAACCCTTGTTCCCTCTGGGAATTTAGTCAGATTCAGAAACCATAAATCAAGCCCAGTCCTTTCCATCACCATGGCCAGTTGCCCTGGGGAAAGTGTGAGTATTTTTTTAACCATGGCGACTGCTACAATCTCTAGAATCACTGCTGACATGCCTATTTTTTGTTAGAAAGATGAAAAGGAGTTTTGTTACCCTACCTTAAAATCCAGCCACACCCTTGGCATGCCATTTGTTCCACACCATGAACAGGATACTTTTCAAAAGTCAAAATTTATGGTAATTTCTGTTAGAGCTGACCTTCCTGACTCACCGGATTGCAAGTTTAGAGCAGGAATGCTAAAGAGAGGAATACCTTTAGGTTGATAATGCTTAGTTAGGTCTTCAATAATTTGACTGAACCTACAGTGACTATTCATCACAGGCTGATTTCTGTAGTGACTTGAGAAGGCTGGTTTACACTCTTAGATACTTCTAGTGCCCATCAACTGGCAAAATAATCAAAGCCTTGAGGAGAAAATATTTTTTCTTTGAGAATAAGAAATGGTGGCAAGGGGGCAGCTGGGTGGCTCAGTGGATTGAGAGCTAGACCTGGAGACGGGAGGTCCTAGGTTCAAATCTGGCCTCAGACACTTCCCAAATGTGTGACCCTGGGCAAGTCACTTGACCCCCATTGCCTAGCCCTTACCATTCTTCTGCCTTGGATCCAATACGCAGTATTGTCTCCAAGGTAAGGGTTTAAAACAAAAAGAAAGAAATGGTGAAAAACTCCCTGAATTGTAGACTTTGCAGAGAAAACCCCCCAAAAGTCACATAAACTTAGCCATGAGGATAATCACCGTGAGTATAAGAGTTCTCCAGATTCCACAATCTCATATCCTTACAAGATGGAAATAATGAACCTTAACCGTGTTGACTGTAGCTTCCTTAGGACGATGTGTACATTTATTAACTTCACATTTCTGTTTCATATGGTTTTATATGTATTTGTGGCTTTCCCATTTCAAATGTAAGCTCCCTGAGAGCCGGGATTGTTTCATTCTTTGAACTAGTCTTCTGGTCTGGCACAGTGCTTGGCTAGAATGAGCTCTTAATAAATACGCAATAATTATCTCAGTTTCCAGAATGTCAGCAGAGTCTTTGGTGCCCTCTTAAGTAGGGCACAAAAAATTAAATAAAATAAATTCTTTCCCTGGGACTGGGAAGGAATGGAAGCAAATGACCCAAAGGAACCTGTTGATCAGCCACAGTGTCCATGCTCTATTGTGCCACTCTTTGTAAGGTCATGGTTATACCTGCCTCCTTCAGCTGAGCCTGTGACAAGAACCATACAATTTGCTATTAAATGGAGATAGGGTTGCCTCCTCTAAGCCACTTTTTCTTAGCGGCAATCACTTCTATTATGATAGCAAGTATAATGTGAAGCAGATCCTTCACTTTATGTGCCAGAAAGCGTTTCCACCACTCCATGATAATTTGATGCAAGCTTATCAATAGCCATTAAAATTGATTATCTATTAAGTATGCTGCCCACTGGCACACTGGCAAAAAAAATGTTTTTCCAGGTACCATCATTCCTTTTGCTTTCTCTGACAAGGCTGCTAATGGTCAGAGTAGAATTAAAAAAAGGGAAGGAGTAGGGAGCAGCTGGGTGGCTCAGTGGATTGGGAGCCAGGCCCAGAGATGGGAAGTCCTAGATTTAAATCTACCTTAAACATTTCCTAGGTGCATGACCCTGGGCAAGTCACTTAACCCCCATTGCCTAGCTCTTAACACTCTTCTGCTTTGGAACCCACACCCAGTATTGATTCTAAGAAGAAAGGTAACGGTTTAAAAAAAATGAAAAGGAGAAGAAAACAAGCATTTTAAAGTACCTACTATGTGCCAGGCATTGTGCCAAGTGCTCTGTCAACATTATCTTAATACAATAACCTTGTGATATAGATGTCACTAAGTCTATTCTGCATAGGAGAAAACTGGCAGACATGGTTAAGTGGTTTGCCCAGATAGTAAATATCTGACTCTGGATTTGAACTCTAGCCAATGTGCCATGTTTGTCTTTTAAAAAGGCAAAGCATGAATAAGAAATGAATCTCCTAAGTTCAAAATGGCAAATGTTGTTGGGTGGCTTTAGCATTAATTGATTATGAATTGTGTGCTGCTCATTAGCTTTGTGTTTTCATTACTGTGATGATGGTGGTGATGGTGATGATGATGAGAAACTCATGTACAAAGAAAGAGTCATGTATATCTTGAAGGATTACTATACTATAACCTAAATTAAGCAAAGTCAGGCTCTTTGGAGAGATATTAGATAATGGAAATGAGTAAAACTACAGAGATAAAAGGGTAAGTATTGAAAGAGAATTCTATTATTCCCTCCCTACAGATCATACATGAAACCCCACCGTTGGGGTTGGGCTATGAAGTCTCACTGCTCTACAACACCCACCTCTTGCATCAATTCCTCCTTTACTATTTACGTAGTGACTATCCTGTTATAAACCCTTACCCTCTCTCACCTGAACTCTGACAATAGCCTCCTTATTGATCTCTCCACTCCTAATAGCTCTTCTTTCTGGTTCATCTACCATGCAGTGGTCAAAACAATGTTCCTGAAGCACAGGTCTGATTGGGTCCCTCTCCTGCTCCAAAAAATGTGGTTGATTTCAAAAGTGCCTCTCAGGGAAGCTTTCATCTCTTTAAAAGCCCTTCACAAGGTGGTTCCAAGGTATAACACAAATTTCACATTTCTCTGGTCCTGCCAAATCGGCTGGAAGGAAATGAGCCCATATTAAGCTCCTACAATGTGCTGCTCACCAGTTTTGGTGGAAGGAAAGTTGTCTTTGTAGGGACCAGGAAAAGGGCCACTAAGACCATTTATCAGCTTGTTGGTACGGAGACATTTATATGTCATCTGTATCAATCTATCCAAAGGAACAGGAAGGATTATAGATTGAGAGCTGAGAAGGACCTTAGAAACTAGATAGTTTAATTCCATATTTTTACAGATGAGAAAACTGAGGCCCAAAGGAAGAAAATCACTTGCCCAAAACAACACAGGGGATAAGTTCTTTGAATTTCAAAACCAAGTCTTCTGACTATAAATCCAAAACTCTTTCCACCAGAATCTAATACTGGTAAAACAAACAAACAAACAAACAAACAAAAAACCCAAAACCCACAACTCTAAAAATGCTGGTTTATTTTTCGTGTTCTAACGCCCATGCCCAGACTTCCCTTACCGAGGATTGGGAGTCAATTTGGCTGCTGGAAGCAGATATTAGACTAAATAGATGAAACTAGTCATAATTATTAATTTTCCCTTTCTATTATGTACAATTTGAGCTCTAAGGCAATAAAAATATTCAAGTATAGACTCACACAGAAGCTCAGAAAACATTTGCAAACCAAATATGCTCAGTTCTGCCACATTTCTTCAAGCAGCTATGGACATAATCCATCTCAATGCTACTGTATACTGGCTATGGTACTTTTGTTACCAAGATGACTGGACTAAAATTCTCAGTGGTCAATGGTCTAATGTTTTGTCATATGGCATTTTGTTTCCATTCTTAAAAGGAATATTTTATTGATATATTTTGGTTTTGCATGTTTCTTCCCCCAAAATGTTTCCTTCTTATCCCCCATACCCCCAGAGCAAGCCATCCATTGTAACAAACAATAAAAAAGAAAGAAAAAGTACTCTGGCAAAACCAACCAACACAACCATGTCAGAGAATAGAGAATATTCTATAACTATAGCTACATACATGATTCACTCCCTTCTACAAGGAATAGAGGGATATTATTGACTTTCTCTAAGTCAGTCAGTGCTATCATGGAACTTAGTTACAGTATGGCTAGATTGTGATGAGTTTTGGTAGAAGGAAATCACACAGTGAAAAAATCACAGATCTTTGAAGGACTGACATATTCAGTCCTTCTCAGAGAGAGGAAACCCCATAGAAAGAAACCCTAGATTCAAAAATAGATTCATGTAAACCTTTTTCATATTTAATATCCCATATGTGTTAAGAGTTCTTTATAACTACAACTTGCTCTTTAGTTAAAATGGGAACTTAATTCCTCCACATTTACCTAATTCAAGGATTCATTTATTTTGAAAATTTTATTTAATTAATTTAGAATATTTTTCTTTTTTTTTCATTGTAAGTTATTTATTTAGTCAATTTAGAACATTATTCCTTGGTTACAAGAATCATATTCTTTCCCTCCCTTCCCTCCCCCCAACCTTCCCATAGCTGATGCACAATTCCACTGGGTTTTACATGTGTCCTTAATCAGAGTCTATTTCCATGTTGTTGGTGTTTACATTAGGATGATCATTTAGAGTCTTCATCTGCAATCATGTCCCCATCGACCCATGTGATCAAGCAGTTGTTTTTCTTCTGTATTTCTACTCCCAGTTTTTCCTCTGAATGTAAATAGTGTTCTTTCTCATAAATCCCTCCAAATTGTTCTGGATCATTGCATTGTTACTAATAGAGAAGTCCAGTACATTCAATTGTACCAGAGTGTATCAGTCTCTGTGTACAATGTTCTCCTGGTTCTGCTCCTCTCACTGTGCATCAGTTCCTGGAGGTCATTCCAGTTCCCATGGAATTCCTCCAGTTTATTATTCCTTTGAGCACAATAGTATTCCATCACCAACAGATACCACAATTTGCTCAGCCATTCCCCAATTGAAGGGCATCCCCTCATTTTCCAATTTTTGGCCACCACAAAGAGTCCAGCTATGAATATTCTTATACATGTCTTTTTTCTTATTATCTCTTTGGGGTACAAACCCAGCAGTACTATGGCTGGATCAAAGGGCAGACAGTCTTTTAGCCCCCTTTGGGCATAGTTCCAAATTGCCCTCCAGAATGGTTGGATCAATTCACAACTCCACCAGCAATGCATTTAATTCAAGGATTTATGAGCATTTCCCATTATTATCCAAATAATTCGGGAAAGTAGGTAAAGGAATGGACATGCCAAAATCCTGTTTCATAAAAAGGAAAATGTAAGTTGGCTCTCACAGCAAGTTAGCAACAGAAACAGGACAAGTCCAGTTCTTTTAAAGTGTGATAGAGGCAAGCCAGGCAGTTGAGCTGGTCAAGGGGAGGAGGTGATTCTGCTTCCTCCTGGGAACATTCTGTTTGGAACCTTCTCCTTGATTTTGCAGATCAGGTCCTCAGCCTTGGTTTGCAACCCTAAAGTTCTCTTTCTGGCTTGCCTCTATCACAAAAGTCACTCCATTATTCTCTCTATTACATAGTAGTCTCTAGAATTGGTTTGGAGATGACCCATTGTGTCCTTAAATACCTTCAAAGATTGTACAACAGTCTTGAAATTTTTAATTTTAAGTATTTTAATAAAAAAGAGATAAATACTTCATAGGACTTACAGGGAAAGAAGAACATTGTTTTTTTGTTTTTGTTTTTGTTTTAAGCCATTGATTGTATATAACCAATACAAAAGGATTAAAAGTCATTCCATTAGTTTCAAGCCTTCTCAAGTATTTGAGAACCTCTTCTATATGGTTCTAAGTAACTTCACTACAAATTAGAAAATAACTATGTTTGCATAACCCTTGTATCAGAGACTGCCTCTTGACATGAGGAATCTGTGTACTGTTTAGTGATTTCTTACTTTGTTCACTGGTCCCATCTAGGTGGAACCTATGACTATTGAATTCTGACATTCCTCAAAAAGGAGGTAACACCTCCTTTTATAAGCACTTCAGTTCACTAATCACACAATATAGTTTTATTTTCAAATTATGTACACAAACCATAGTGAATTAAAAGACCTCTCCCAAAGCAAATAACCCTCTTCTTAGAGACATATAGTCTCCATATAGCACTTCAGAAAGGAGGAAGGATGAGGTTTCTTGTTCCCCGTTTCTTTGCTTTTTCTGCCACCTTTCATTCCCCATGAGTATCAGTAAGTTTTGGCTAGCTCTCAGGATCTATTCATTCTGTATTTCTACTTCTTATAGGTCAAATTCTGGCATTCTTATAACTGCTGCCTCCTACAGCTCAAGTGCCAGGAGCCACACTGTAGCTCTTATCCTTTCAGAATGTCCATAGTTCTGCCACTTTCCAACAAAGGACACTTGTTGCCTTTACCAAGTGACCACCTCTATAGTTGCTGATTCATATGGACGGACCAATCTGTAGTCCCTTCCTTACCTAGCTATGTTTCTAAATTTTAAAATATGCCTCAATACCAACTTCAAGTCAGAGTATCACTGTTCCTTTCAAAATAGACTCTTCCAGGGGGCAGCTGGGTAGCTCAGTGGATTGAGAGCTAGACCTAGAGATGGGAGGTCATAGGTTCAAATCTGGCCTCAGACACTTCCCAGCTGTGTGACCCTGGGGAAGTCACTTGACACCCATTGCCTAGCCCTTAGGGTTTAAAAAAAAAATAGACTCTTCCATACCTCTAGCCCTTGTCCTCTCTTGCCAGAGGGCACCTAATATATTATGAGAATAGTCTCTTCTTATACTACTCAAATACTGCAGCTCAGTCAAGGTTATAGTGAATAAATGTCATCCTTTTTCTAATTCTTCCTTCCTCTCCCTTATTCCCCTCAGGGTAACTTCACTGTGTTATTCAAATTATCCTGGAGCTACTTCCCAAAAGATTTCCAAATGGGAAAGAAGATAAGAGCCAGTTAGCTACTGTTATTTTGGTTCTGCTGCCATCTTAAAGAAGAGGGAAATCTATAACACTTCTGTTTAAATGCCACTCTCTAAGATCTTACAATCTTAGAATTTTAGATCTCAGAAGTTCCTTTAAAATTGTTGGATAGTGGAAAGTGAAATGAATTGAGAATGAAAAGACCTTGGTTCTAATCCTGGTTCTTCTGGTAAATGGAGTTAGGATCCCTCCTTTTCTTGTCTTTAAAATGATGGAATTAGCCCAGGTAACACCTAATGTTCTGGTTCCTCCTAGTTTCAAAATAATAAACTTCTTCAAGCTTGACTGCCTCTATAGTCACTCAAGCTGTTAGCTTGATAGGCTCCTCTCAGAAATATTAGTAAGCATCTGTAGTCATGACCTTCCCAATGTGTTCAGAGCATGGTTTTGTTTATAATCCCATTGGTTTTTAATTGTCTCCATCAGTTGTACCCTCATATGGCATATTTACTCTGTTTTCTTCCTTGTTGTTTTACAAAATAGCTACACTTTTACTGGAATTCTTTCAGGCAACACAGTAAAAATACCACAGATTTAACTCATTTTCAACCATTTCTGTGTTACATTTGTGTGTTTTTTTTTTCTTGAGCTCATCAAAGAGAAAGTTATATGGCTAGAGCAAAGCCAAAACTTGAAGAGATTTTACACTGAAGTCCATGTTCTAGTGCCTCTAAGTAGTTTCAAGTGGATCCTCTTTTGGGAAGTTTAAGTTGCAGGGGCTTTGAAGATACAGGATACACAATAGTCGATTCTTGGGTATTTCTGCTCTTTAGCTAGTTCATTCACTGTTGAAAGAGAGGTAGATTTCTACTCTAAGTCCCTGATATGGGTAACTCATAAAATACTTGGGTTATTACAAGAACAAAAGTAAAATCCCCAAGTACAACTGTATTTGATATTGTGACAAGGAAATCACTTTAAAAGACTGATATATATTAATTTAAGATCACCAAGGAATTCAGCTATGTAATTCCTTAATGAAAACTCAAGTCAGCAGTCAACCTTTTATGGAGTTTAATTACAAACAGGAGGAAGAAAGGTATTAGAGAGAGAGAGAGAGAGAGAGAGAGAGAGAGAGAGAGAGAGAGAGAGAGAGAGAGAGAGAGAAAGAGAGAAAGGGGAGAGAAGGGAATACGGCTTAAATACCCCCTCTGTTTAGGCTGGGCCAAAAGGCCCAAGCCCTTAGATAGCTGAGGCAAAGAAAAGAGATCAGTCCCTATCACTCACATGACCAAAATGGAGAAACAGTCTCAGGGGCCTCCACCTCCAGCTTCCTTCAGAGCAAGCTTCTCAGAGCACAACCTCTCAGAGCAAAACCTCTCCCACCCCTTCAGTCCTCAGACCCCGCTATCTTTAAGGAAACCATCCAAGTTCCCTCCCCTCAGTTCTCACATCTAACAATCACTGTCCATGTCTTCCCTGTGCCAATGGTGGCTCTAGCTTAACCCAGGACCGCCCAGAGGTCTGTGGCTTTGCACATGTCTGTTGAAGGTCATATTCTCAAATAATTAAATCTTGATCCTTTGCTGCAGCCCTTCCTAAATCCTGTTACCCTGAGCAGGGTGGAGATTGGAAGTTCCAAGACCTGGTTCTGTCATTCCAAGTATCTCTATTGTATCAGTTCTAAAATCAATCATGACTCAAAGAACTTCCTGTTCTATGCTTAAGCATAGGTCAAAGCCCTTTTCATTATTCAGCAAAAGGTTTCTGTCCTAAAGTAATCTTAAGTAGGGAGGAGAAGGACCCTCCCATGCCAAGGGGGGGGGGGGGGTTCACATTCCAATAGACTATCAGTAGGAAATTTTTCAAGTATGAAATTTCCC
The DNA here is from genome assembly GCF_027887165.1 of Monodelphis domestica. NCBI lineage: Eukaryota > Metazoa > Chordata > Mammalia > Didelphimorphia > Didelphidae > Monodelphis > Monodelphis domestica. The sequence goes on from NC_077231.1 coordinate 170,552,104, forward strand.
AATGGTGAAATTTCCAACATTTATAAGTCTAAGAAATTTTAAGGTTTACAATATATAGCACCTTTGTGAATAAATGCGCTCAAAGAATCCTGACCTTCTAGTCATATATGCCAAGAATAGAGAAATTGGACTGCTTTGGTTCATGATCCTTAACTCTTTCATAGATTATCTGGCTATTTTAGTACATAGAGAAACCTTCATTTTACATTATTAATAGAGTATATAGGTAATCATTCATCTTTTCACAAGATATCTAAATATCCAGACTCTTTAAAATCTAGACACTAGCCATTCTAGACACTGGGGAACTAGAGAAGTTTTCATGAAAATGTCAGACAGGCCAGTGAATATGGAAAGCAGTAGGCTTGTAGTAAATTTATTTTTTATTTTCTTAAAAGACAGCATAAGACTTTAAGTGAGCTACCCAAGGGATCAGGTGGTGGCTCAGTGGATTGAGAGCCAGTCCTAGAGATAGGAGGTCCTGGGTTCAAATTTGGCCTCAGACACAGACACTACCTAGCTATGTGACCCTGGATAAGTCACTTAGTCCCCAATGTGTAGCCCTTAATGCCCTTCTGCCTTAGAAACTATATACAGTACTGACTCTAAGACAAAAGTAAAGGGTTTTCTTTTCTTTTCTTTTTTTTAATGAGACACCCAAGGTAAAGGCTGGATTATCAGAGAGATCCACTCAACAGGGCAGAGATAGTCAAGGATAAGATTGGGAGGTCCCAAGAACCCTGAGCATGATGGTTTTCACAACATAACAAAAGGAGAAAGGGGCTTAACAATAATCCTATTAGAGGCTGCTGTGCTTGACTCTTAGAATGTACCAAGTCCTCCTAATTCTCTTGGTTTGATATGGAAGATTCCCAAGTCTTTTATCATGCCTCCATTAGAACAATTCAATGATACAGGTTAGGATCATGAGTTTCATCAGGAGGGACAAATTCTTGTTCAAGTGCATTGGAGTAGGGTCCCATTTCTTAAAGGATCAGAGCCTTGGTGGTTAGGCCTTTTCCTCTACTCTACAAGCATAAGGCATAAAAGTTTCCAGTATGAGGCAAGGCGCTAGGTGGAAAAAAAGGTTTAGGGACTCCAAATCTGGGAGGCATTTTGGAGTTACTACAGTACTCAAAGTAGAAATCATTGTCATTCCCTTGTTTTAGTCGTGTCCAACTCTTTGTGACTCCATTTGGAATTTTCTTGGCAAAGATACTGGACTGGTTGGTCATTTTATTCTCTAGCTCATTTTACAGATGAGGAAACTGAGACAAAGGGATTTTCCCAAGGTCACACAGCTAGTAATTGTCTAAGACCAGATTTGAATGCAGGAAGCTGAGTCTTCCTGACTCCAAGTCCAACCAAGATTCCATGTAGAAATCAAAAGGATCATATAATTTAGAGCAGAAATGAGAGGCCACATAATGACTAGATGCTACTCCAATACTCTTATTGGCTTCATATGACTTAGAACTAGAATAGATCTTTAGAGAATATTTAATATAAACCCCCATTTTATATAAATGAGGAACTTGTGACCCAAAGAGTTTAAAGGCCTTGGCCAAAGTCATAAAGGGAACAATGGATAGAGTGCTGCGCTTGGAATTTCAGCCACCTATATATTAGCTGTGTGACCCTGGGAAAGTCACTTGATCCTGTGGTCTCAGTTTCCTCATCTGTAAAAAGAGCTAGAGAAGGATATGGCAAGTCGTTCCAATATCTTTGCCAAGAAAACCCCAAATGGGATCACTAAGAAGCAAATACAACTGAAATGACTCAACAGAAAAGTCACGTAGTTGGTAGAAAACCAATCAGAGATTCTAATCCAGTTCCTTTCATCCCGAATCCAATTCTTTTCAGCACACCACAGCTATCATTTGTTAGAAGTCAAAACTTTCTAAAAGACATGGCATCATATTTATTATTTACTACAGGCTTGATGCCCAACTTTTAATAGAAAAGAGTCAGTTGATATGGTTCAATTCTTCTAGTAAAATACAGACTCCTTGGTAATCAGACAAAGAGCTTACATTCAAAGAACTAATCAATAAGTTAATATTTCTAGAAAGCTAAAAACTTTGCGATTAGCACCTTCTGACCCCTCTTCTACAACTTAGTCACAATCATTGCAAAAGCAGAAAAATGGTCAAACAAGCTGCAGTGATTTATATACCACAAGAAAGACTCATCTACACGCATTAAAAATTGTAGCTTGTCCTTGACAAAAATGAGAGAAGGAACTGAGTAGGGGTCTCTCTGATAATCCCCCCTTTTCCTGGGATGTCTCATTTTTAAGAAGTCCTTCACTTTTTTTTGTTAACATTTGAAAATTTATCTTCTCAACTTGTAGACGTAGGTAAAATGGATATCATTCCCACTTAACAGATGAGAAAGCTAAGACAAAGGAATCAACCTCTTTGTTCATTCAGCTAGTTAGTGGCAGAACTTGAATCAGCTTTTAGCCATATTATCTTTATTCTGCTTCAATAATGTAGGAGACATTTGGTGCATATAAATGTATCATCTACATATCTAGAAGTAATAAGGTCTGGTCAGATTTTTCCAGAGCATTTTCTGTAGCTTCCAGTTTCTTCAGCAGCTTAAATCACAGTTATTTGGAAGGCAAAGACAAAATAAGATCACATTCTTTGTTAATTTTTAAAATTGAACAATTTTCAGTCTTATGAGCTCTTTATTAACAAGATATTTTTAAGTCATATATTAAAGAAAGACCAGAATTTAAGAATATGTACAAGGACCAAGCTTTATTAATTGACACAGTGTATTTTTTTTATCCACGAGACAAAGAAATAGAAATAATAGGCTGAAAATACCTATTTTAAAGTAAAATTATAATATCTGCTTGTAATTATTTATATTTTAAAGAGATTAACAAAGAAGAAGAAAATATAGTAAATTATTTTACAATTTCCCATCAACAACATTCCTGATACTCCCAGTTTTAAGATCTTGCAGATTTCTTGACAGCTGCTAGCACTAAGTTAGCTTTGTTCTAAATAACAATATTAAATCAGACATAGGAAAACTTATGATAGCCTAAAGCCCTCATTTCTGTCATGGAGGATGTCCACTACCAAGTACCAGTGATAGAGGGGATTTTCCTAGGGAGAGTAAAATCCTTTAGATACATCTCTTTCTGCTTGATATCAGCCTAAATATCCATGAATAAAAATAATAGATTAATGAAGAGTGTCTGTTGCCCAGATTATGAATTGATTTATTAGTTCAGTCATTTTAAACTGGCACTGCAGATAGACAATGAGCTCGGCTTCAAATTGAATAAGAATAAGAGAATGAGCTCTGGATTGCATTTGGGAACTAGTGTAGAACTTTAAAGACTAAAAAACATTTGCCAGAAAGAAAATGAAATTCTTTATAACTTGTTACAATGGAAATAGTACTGAATTTGGCTTCAGTGTTTTGAGTTCAAATTCTAGCTCCATCACTTACTACCTTGTGACCAATAATTGTTTTAACTTCTCTCGTCTTCAATTTGCTCATCTAAAAAATATAAGGGTTAGACTAGATGATCTCTAAAATTCATTCCCTGGGTGTCTATAGTTAAAGCTGGGAGAGACCTTAGAGGTCAGCTAGTCCAATCCTCTTATTTTTCTGATAAGGAAATTGAAGCCCATAGAAGTTAAGTGACTTTCCCAAAGTCATACAGATAGTAAGTGGCAGAGCTGAGACTCAAACCCACACACTTTGATGCAAAACTCAGCACTCCTTCCACTACATCATGATCATCAGGATGGTAATCCATTATCCTAATATTCTTCCAGTATGGCTGGGAATTATGGAAACCACTATATCCAAGGAATCAAAACTGTAAGTGATTCAAAGTGTGATGGAGAAAGGTATTATAGAAACAAGTAGCCAGAATCAAAATTGCCAAAAACACTGTGTGCACAAAAAAAAAAAAGTGGCATAAAAATATTGCTTGGTAGTAATGATCAGAGAGTTTTCAAACATTGTTATTGAATTTTCCAAGGAATCTTGAACAATGTTTATATATATGAGAGGGGGCAACTAAGCTCAATGGATAGGGTGTTGGACCTGAAGTCTGGAGGTCTTGGGTTCACGTCTACCCTCAGATACTTCCTAAATTAATGACCTGGGCAAGTCACTTAACTCCAGTTGCTTAGCCCTTACCATTCTTCCTTGGAACTAATACTTGTATAGATTTTAAGACAGAAGGTTAAGGGTTTTCTCACACACACACACACACACACACACACACACACACACACACACACACACGTGCCTTCTTAGAGGAGAACCTTTAAAGATGCTTTTCGCTCTAATGAGTTAAATGTTTTTTTCAGAATAAATAAATAAAGTTGGATCTTGGGGGAAAGTGTCACAAAAGATCTCATCCTAGAAGTGAATGACCAGAAAAAGAGTTTAACCAATCAGGTATATATAGTGAGAGTAAGTTATGAGGAGTGGATAAGATGAGAGCTCTATCTAAGGCTAAAAGGCTCCTGAGAAAGTCTCCTAACATGTTAGGCAGTTCCTCTTTAGAAGATTGATAGGAGGATGGGGAAAAGAATCACCTAGGATGAGAAGTCTTGAATAGGTTGCTATCTGTTCCTCTGAAGGGAATGTCCATCTTGATGGGTTCGAGGATCCATTAAAAACAAGACCACAAACATCCTCCTAAATCAAGTATAAACTGTACAAAGAAGGATAACCGGAGAACTGTCTTGGAAGTAGGTTCAACTCCTTCTTCTGACATAAATTGACTGTGTAACTCTGATTGTGTCATTTAGCCTTTCAGCGATGTGGGCAATTAATTCTGAGACTATAAGTTTCAGAATTTGCATCAGTGAAGATGTGTCCACACTTGTAAATTCCTGATGCCAATGAAATCACTAGTCCAAACGAAAAACTGTAGTCTTCTAAAGAGTTTACACATTAATTAAATAGGGCATGAGTAATTACATTGAGCAAACTCAATTCAGTTGACCAAATAATTATGAGGATCTACAAATGTGCCAAGCACCATGCTATGCCCCAGAGATACAGGCAGATATGATACAGATCACAATTTCAACCAGTATAATATGAAATCATCTGCTACTGAAAATTCTTATTGCCTTCATATTTCTAGCTTTTATTTTTATTTCAATAAATGAGGAAGCTGAGCATAATATGCATTTCTCTGGTCTCACTCTGTAGGGATGAAGGCTGTAACACTTTATACTCCCGCTTTGGGTTCTCTAGGAACTTGAGAAGACTGCGGTGGGAGTTGCCTCTGTTTGCTGCCATTGGCTCAAAACTCTCACTTACACTGTTCATATAACCACAACCATTTCTAGGGACCCAGTGACTAGTACCTCAGTTCCATTTAAACACTTTACATCAGAAACACATTGGCAGAATAGTAAGTAGTTTTCTGAGCTTGGAGTTAGGAAAACTTGAGTTCAAATTCAGTCAGACATTTACTAGCTATATGACTCTGGTCAAGTCTCTTGACCTCTATCTGCCTCACTTTCCTCTCTTGTAAAATGGGATCATAATATCATCTATCTCTCAGTGTTGTGAGAATCAAATGAGAGAAAATTTATAAAGCATTTAGCATAATGCCTGGCATGTACACAATAAATGCTCCTTTCATTTTTTCCAGATTCTCTTTTATGAAGGAATATTTATTTTGAAAATATATCAATAACAAATATACAATATGCACACAACACCTTGGAGGAATAATTCCCCTTATGCTACCTTGGTCTCTGGGGAGGAAAGAGGAATTAGAGTCACAATTTAATTCAGTTTGATGAAGCCAAAACAGTAGAGTGAGAGAAAGCATTTGGGTTTAGTTCTACTTACCACATGTCCTCAACAACAGATTTAGAGAATGTATTAGACTTAATAATAATCAAGAAAGTCAAGAAAATGTCACAATAAGTCATTTTTTTCTAGCCTGTTTTGGGAGATGCATGGAGAAGACTATAGCTTTGAAGAGAGTGTCTAGCCAGGAGCACATGTGGCCATGGTGGTAGCAAGAAACATTCCAGCATCCAGAAATTAAGAGAGGACCAAAACAAGGTACTAGAAAGAGATCCCATGAGATCTCTAAGCAAGCAATGGGAGTACAAACAGGGGTGGTCTGGCAGCAATGGCATCTATCACCCAGTGCCAAGTCATGGATCCAGGGTAGATAAGAATGGTGTCCCTACCTGTTCACTGAGCATGGGACAAATTCCAGGAGGCAAATAGTAGTAGTAGAGATGGCTCTAATCCCAGGGCAAAAAGTAGTAGAATCAAGCAGCAGTCTCTAACTCACAGTCAAAAACAAGTCAGTCGATCCAAACCTGCATGAGGAACTGGTAAACCTCTGATCAGGAGTGTTTCCAACAGACTTTCTCTTAGATCACACAACTTTTGGGGCAGGGAAAGCTTGCAGTCCTCTGGCCAAGGCAACAGAAGGATGTAAGAGGATAGGAGCTCACACCAGACATCACTCCAAAAGTGGGAAGAGCCCAGCACTAACATAAAGTCCTAACATAACAAGTAGGTTGGAAGAATGAGCAAAAGAACCCAATCATTAAAAAGCTGTTACGGCAATAAAGAAGCTCCAGACACTAACACAGAAGAGAATTACTTAAAAACATCTACAAGCAAAGTCTTAAAGAAAAATGTAACTTGGATATGTCTAATAAAAACTCCTACAGGAGTTAAAATAATTGAAGTAAAAGAAAGTAAGAGTTAAAGAATAAGCTAAAAAACTGCAAATCAATTGAGATTAGTAGAGGAAAGAATAGAAAAGGAGATGAAAGTTAGGGAAGAATGCTATAGAAAGAAAATTAAATGTTTGGAAAAAGAAGTATAAAACCTAACCCAAGAAAATAACTCCTTAAAAATTAGTATTGGCAAAATAGAAGCTCATGGTTCTGAGAGATGTCAAGAAATAATAAAGCAAGGTAAAAATGATGGAAAATAGAAGGAAATATGAAATATCTCATAGGCAAAACAACTGACCTAGAAAACAGATTGAGAAGAAATAACTTAAGAATCAACAGACTACCTAAAAGCCATGAACAACAATAAAAAAAAAATCTAGACATCACATTTCAAAATATCATAAAAGAAAATTGCCCAGATAGCTTTAGAACAAAATGACAAAATTAAAATTCCCAAGGAGTTTTATAGACAAAATTTAGAACTCCTACGTCCTGGGTGGGGCAGGAATACAATAAGTAGTCATAAAGACTCTAAGTCCTGAGAAGCTATAGTAAGGATCATTCAAGATTTAGCATCTATCACCCTAAAGTAAAGAGTTCAGAATATGACATATAAGAAAGCAAAGGACCTAGGCATGCAACCAAGAATAATAGACACATCAAAACCTAGTATAATCCTACAGAGGAAAAAAATATTTACTTAAATAGAGGATTTTCAATCATTCCTGATGAAAAGAATAGAGCTGAGTGAAAAATTAATATATAGATGCAGAAGTCAAAAAAAGTAAATGAGTGAAAATCATAAGGGATTAAACAAGGTTAAAATATTTATATTCTTATATGGAGAGATTATATATATGTGTATATATGTATATACATATAAATTTAGCTCCTTAGAACTTATCACTGGAAGAGAGGAAGGACTTAGATGCTATTCCATTGTGTTTAGGTAATGCCAAAAGAAAAATAGAATGGGTGGGAAAGAAAGAGTGTGCTGGGAGAGGGGCAAAGGAAGAGGAAAAATAGGAGTACAAAATAGTTTATATAACAAAGGGGCTGTAGAAGGGAATGAATGACACTTAAATCTCACTCTTATCTAAACTAGTTAAAGGAAGGAAGACTATACATATACATTCAGTTGGATCCAGAAATAAATCCTCCCCAACAGGCAAATAGGAAAGAAATGGGCTAAGGGAAAGGTGGAGGATAATAGAGAAGATAGACTTAAGGGAGGCACCAATCAGAAGGAAAGAATTCTCTTAAGGAGGGGACAAAGGAGGAAAAAAGGAATGTTTAAGAGGATAAGATGAAGGAAAATATATAGTTTGACTATCATAAATAGGATTTCATAAAATGGAAGAGGATATCAGAGTGGATTAGAAACCATTCTTTCATCAATTAAAGAGAAAAATTGGAACAAATTGGGCATTCAACTAAAAAATCCCTAGAAAGCCAACAGATTAGAAGCTCCCATTATGAATCAAAACAGAAATCTTGAAAATCAAAAGAGAAGTAAAAAAAATCAAATTTTCTAAAAAAAATTAATCAATAAATTAAACTTGGATCTTTCTTTAAAAAAATAGATAAACCATTAGCTAATTTGATTAAGAAAATTAAGAAAACCAAATTGCTAGTATGAAAAAATGAAAAAGGCAAATTCAAACTAATTGAAGAAAAAAATAAAAGCAATTATTAGGAGCTATTTCATCCAACTATGTGCCAATAAAACTGACAATCTAAAGGAAACATATGAATATCTACAAAATATAAAATTTTCATATTTATGGGATAGGAAATAAAATGTTTAAATAACCCCATCTAGGAAAAGAAATTTAAATAGCCATGAACTGAAAAAGAAGTGAATTTTAATAAACATTTAAAGAGCAATTAACTTTAATTCTACACAAATTTGAAAAAAATTAGGCAAAGAAAAAATTTCACCAAATTCTAGGATATAAATATGGCTTTGATACCTAAGCCAAGGGGAATCAAAGCAAAGAAAGAAAACTATAGGATAATTTTTAAATGACTATTGATGCAGAATTTTAAAATACAATATTAGCAAGGAGATTATAGCAATATGTTACACAGATGAAACACTATGAACAAGCTGGATTTATACCAGGAGAGCAGAACTATTTCAATAGTAGGAAAACTATAAGCATAATTGACCACATTAATAACAAACCTTACAAAAATAATGATTATTTAAATAGATTTTGGAAAAGCTTTTGACAAAAAGCAACATACATTCCTATTAAAAATACTAAAAAGGGGGCATCTGGGTAGCTCAGTGGATTGAGAACCAGGCCTAGAGATGGGAGGTCTTAGATTCAAATCTGGCCTCAGCCACTTCCTAGCTGTGTGACCCTGAGTAAGTCACTTGACCCCCATTGCCTAGCCCAAACTACTCTTCTGCCTTGGAACCAATACAAAGTATTGATTCCAAGATGGAAGGTAAGGGTTTAAAAAATATCGAAATCATTGGTACTTGGTATTGCTATAAGTAAAGCATGTTGACAACCTTTAAGTAACTACTGGGAAAACTTGAAAGGAATATGACAGAAATTAGGTATAAATCAACATCTTATATTGTAGATGAAGATAAGCTCAAAAAGGGGACACGACTTAGACATAAAGGGTGACATGAGAAGATTAGTGGAACATGGAAGAAATTGTCACTTCTATGGGTAGGTAAAGAGTTCATGACTTAACAAGATATTGAAAGGTTTACAGGGAATTAAATGGATAGTTTTGATCACCTAAAACACAAATCAAACCAATATAGTTGAAATTAAAAGAAAAGTATCAAATGGAGGAACACCTTTGCAACAACTTTCTCTAATATGTCTTTATCTAAGATACAGAAGAAATTGAATTAAATTTACAAAAAAAAAGAGCTATTCATCAATTGCTAAAATGATCAACAGTGGCAAAAGAAGAAGAACTCTAAGCTTTCAACACAGTCATGAAAAAATGTTCTCAATCACTCTCAATCACAATTAGAGAAATATATATTAAAACATCTCTGAGCTATTATCTCAAATCAATCCAAATAGATTAGATGACAAAAAGGGAAAAATAGAAGACATGAAGAGTTGTGGGAAAATAGGTACACTAATGCACTGTGCTCTGACTAGTTCAACTATCTGTAAAGCAATTTGGAACTATGTCCAAAAAGCTATGAAAATGAACATACCTTCTGACTCAGCAGCACAACTACTAGGTTTGTTTCCCCAAAAAGCCATAGAAGGAGGGAAAGGATCCATCTCTACAAAAATAATTATAGCAATTCTTTTTGTGATGGCAAAGAATTGAAAACTGAAGGGATTCCTATCAATTGGGGAATGGCTGAGCAAATTATGTAAATGAGTATTGTATTGTAAGAACTGATGACAGATATGGTTTCAGAAAAACCTGTGAAGGCTTATATGAACTGATACAAAGTGAAATGAGCAGAAGTAGGAGAATGATTTATATATTAATAATATTATAAAGATAAGCAACTTTACAACACTTTGTAACTCTTAACACAATGACCAACCACAATTCTAAAAGACTCATGAGAGATATTTTCCCCATTTAGATAGAGGTAATTGACTCAAAATGAAAATTGAAGCATATCTTCCCTTTTTTTCTTTCTTTCCTCCCTCCTTTGCTTTTTTTTTTTGGACTGAGGAAATTTGTTTTCCATGACTAAATATTATTGGTAATATTTATATTTTTTGTCTTCTCAATCAGTAGTGGAGGAGGGGAGAGAGAATTGTGAATTGAAACTAAAATAAAATTGAATTTCGAAAATATTCAGTTCCTGCAGGGCATTAGTTTCATCAAATAGAAATTCAAAGTCCCTCTTTTGCTAGCATTCCGGGGCATTGCTCCACAGAAATTCTCTGCTGGGCTGATTTTCAGCCTGGATTCCTAAACTCCCTCATGCTCCTCATATCTCAAGCTCCCAGGTTGGAAATTATACTCCTTTCATCTAGAATTGAAAAGAACAAATGAAATGTACTAAACTCCTGGGATATTTTTCAGGGCCATATGGAGAAGAAACTTGAAGGGGAAAAAAGGTAGCCTTCAGCCCCTACCTCTCCAAGGCAGAGAATCAAATACTATAAGTGAGGTTGTCCTTTACCCTTAGACATGAAAATCAGAAAGAGAGTAATTTTGTTATGTCAGGTATTTAAATACCTAGATAGCTCTGGCTACATAGCCAGTGAAGAAGACTACTCCAACCATGTTAGGCTAATGAATAATGTCTATATGGTCACCATTTCTCCTGTCTCCTAGAAACAAATCTCAAGAATCTCCCACATGGGTGATGCCACCTTTAAGTGGTCCAGGCATGTGTCAAACCCTGTTCCATAAGAAAGACTTTCATTTATATCACGGAACTCAAAAGAGTTTCTTTAGAGATTTCAACAGGTTATTTTAAGGAAACTTTGAGGACAATGGTCATTTTAATGACTTTTTTTTTTCAGAAAGAGATCCAGGAATGTCTGTTTTCCCATGTTCTTCTAATTTAAAATTTCTCTTTACCACATACAGGCATAACTTAGTCTTTTTGTTTTTGAAAGCAAAAAATGTTTCCATTTTGCTAAGCATCCCTTTCTTCAGCCCCCAAAGCTTTACCTTTGCACCCTGATGATGTAGAAAGCTCACCTGCCTTAAAAAGCATGTACCAACCCTTACTTGCACAAAATCATTTCATCCTCTGATCTCATACCACATTCTGAATTAATGGTGTCCAAGCTCAAAAGCTTTGCCATGAATAGGCATCCAAACTCAAAGGCACATAGTGCTAAGTTTGGGTCTGAATTCACAAAATCAAAAGTCTATCTCAGCAACCAGTTCTTCATACAGACTTATAACAGTGAATTGCAGCTGTTTGCTGAGCCCTATTTTTCCCCTCATTAGCCATCTCTCAGATGACTTGTGGCGACTGAAGTTGCTAAAGATGAGATATAATATGAGGTCAAGCTATGAAATGCCAGAATCCAAATGAATTTTGTGTTTCAAAGAAGTCTCTCAGGCACACTCTTAGATAGGTTGAGGTGGGGAGATGGGGAAGCAAGAGAGAGGGAGAGGGAGGAGGGAGAAAGAGGAGGAAATGTAGGGAGGGGGGAGAGAGGGAAAGGTGAGGAGGGAGAAAGAAAGGGAGAGATTGAGAAAGAGAGATTGAGAGAGAGAAAGAGATAGATTGAGAGAGAGAGGGAGAGAGAGAGTGAGGGAGAGAGAGAGATTGAGAGAGATTAAGAAAGAGAGAGAGAGGGAGAGAGAGATTAAGAAAGAGAGAGAGGGAGAGAGAGAGGGAAAGAGAGAGATTGAGAGAGAGATTAAGAAAGAGAGAGAGGGAGAGAGAGAGGGAAAGAGAGAGGGGGGGGAGGTGCCAGACACCATGATAATTGCTAAGAATATAATTGCAGCAAAAAGACATTCTTGTCCTCAAGGAGCTTACACTGTAATGCGGAGAGGCAACACATAAAAAAGGAGCTGAAGAGGGGGAAGGTAAGGTACTACTGAGGTGATTTGAGGCATCATGAGTTAGTGATGGTTTTTAAGAGAACTGATGTGATGGCTGACATGTTACTTTCTCTTCTCCCTGTCATGCTCTAGCCTACCTGTCTGCATAACACCACCTCACTACCACCACCATAGGGTAGCTATGCCAGTGCTGGCATGGATTCATGAGACATTGGGGAAAGTCTGAGGCTAAACACAGGGGTAAAATATTTAGGCAGCACATATCTGACTAAGTTCATATGTACTCTGTTTACTGAATCACTAAAAGCCAAGGATCTTCTGTGATCTGAGGATACCTTCTAAAAAGCACACAAGTTTGCCTTCTTTTCCAGTTGTTCCTTGCTTACTTCTATTGTTCCTAGCTTTATCTTTCTATTATTGTGCTCTTGGCTTAGTCACTTAGAAAATCTAAATGTAAGGACACAAGGGCTTTCCTGGCAGAAGTGGTCATCTTGTGCCCATTTCCCTTGGCACTCCACCTCTAGCTTTTTCTAGTGCCTTCTTGAGGTTAGGTTCAAAATCACTTGCCCCTACAAGTGCTGATATGATGAGAATTAAAAAAGGCAAGCAGATCAATACGCTTGTGATTGGTGGGTGTGAGATTTATTTCTAATATATGGAGTTATTTCTATTTGAATTGAGGTTCAGATTTGTCCCTCAGACCTCTTTTCTCATTCTTTTTATTCTTAGAAAATCGAGGAATGCTCATACCTGAGAATCTCCCTTTGTAGGATGATAGAAAAGTGAGATTATGGGTACTATCTTGCCCAGTAAATAAAAACCAGCTTAGGCCAGGTGTGTCTGCCAGCAGCAGAGCAGAGTCCTTGACTCTCCATTGTAGTGAACAAAGAATATCACACTAAACCAGATAGGACCTGGCCACAGGGATAGGACATCTGATTTTCTACCATCAGCCAAGGAATCAGGGAGGTAATGAGAGTGATGGACTATCTCCTCATTGCAGCTGCCTTGAGATGTCTAGGGAAGGGCTGAATAATGAGTTTCCAAGATTGTATTTAATGTTCCATGAGATTTTCCTTTGGGATCTTTGATCAACTACAGAAATCACTGATCAGTTAATTTATTGGTTATTGATAACCTGATCAATATAAATTGATTTTCTTGCCTGGAACCCAGTCTCTTGGAATTTTTAATTGTCATAGATGCACGCATGCATGTAAGTGTGTATATGTCTCAGAAAAATTCAGTGGAATGTAGTGTTCCTGAGGCAGAGGGAAAAATGAAAGGAATCAACTTAAATCAACTAGAATTAATGATATGGACCTTTCCATTAGAAGGTGCTTCTGAGCTTCCGGAGCAGCCCATATGCGTACCAATTAAGCAGACTATGAAACCTATTAACAACAGAACCAAGATTTTAACTAGCCCCAAGCCTGTAACCTGGGTGGTCTTAGTCTGAAGGTGTGTGTGGTAACATCTCCTCAGGAAGCAGCAGCAGCTGCAATGCCAATAAGAAGCCCAATAAGAGGGCAGTCGCAGAGGGCAGAAAAGAGTCTATGAGCCATAGCAGAGAGTGGGGAGTCTCCAAATAACAGGCACAGAAGCTGAAGACCACAATGGAGCACAGGCTTGCCAGAGCTCCTAAGGAGCAGAGGTATAGTGGACCAAAGAATAAGTAGGAGTCCCTGGATCAAGTCAAGAAGCTGCCAGAAGAGGAGCCATGAGGATTCAGACAGGTGCTACTCTGCTGGTAAAGTTTAAATAATGAGCTCATTAAAATGACTCATCCCACACTTCCAAGTGGAATCTACATCATTAACATTTTCTCCATCATCCTCTCAAGTCTAGACTATCAATCAAACGCCACTAAATAAACCCCAGTGTGTAGGGTTTGCTGATTTCTGTGGTGTCAGTACATGGACCGAAAATGGAACAGTTGGCTAGCTAGCAGGTTGGAACTAGCTCTAGCATACCCCCGAGGCATCCCCAGCTGTGCTAGAAGGCAGACTCTAAGACTGCTCTCCATCGGAGTGGGCGCTTTCTGGGAAATTGCGCACTCTCCCACCAGCACAGGAAAGGGTTTGCGGGAGAGCGTGTCCATTCGTGTATGTGGACAGAGTGGAGCTGAGAAGGATTCCATGGCTCGATTCTCCACCCTCCCATCCCCCCACCCCCATTCCTTACTTTGCTGTTCTGTTCCCAGTTAAATATCATTCTGTTGGATTTATGGTTCCTGCCTGGTCTGTCGGTGGAGGAAGTATGAGCTGAATATTAAGAGCTCAAGAAGCGGTGTGATCCCAGAGAAGACACCCATTAAAGAATAAGACCAAGCGTGATGACTATACTTCTTTATTGTTACTAATTACAATTGATGCCAACAGACTAAGTCAAAGATGGGAAAATGCAAAGAGACATAAGAATGGCTTGTAAAGAGGAAATCGATGTGAAAGTAGAGTTGACCAGTGAGAAATAAGAGGGCCTAAGACAATAACAGAATTAGAACACGCACTTCTTGAGCTTTAATATAGAGTGAACAGTCACACATTTGCCTAAATGCATCCCTATATAAAAGTGCACTCTGATGGGTCGAGGGGGATATGATTGGGGATGTAGACTCTAAATGACATCAACAACATGGAAATAAGTTCTGATCAAGGACAAGTAAAACCCAGTGGAATTGCGCCTTGGCTACAGGAAGGGGTGGGGAGAAGGGAGGGAGGGAAAGAATATGATTCTTGTAACCAAGGAATAATGTTCTAAATTGACTAAATAAAAAAAAAAAAACATTTAAAGTAAAAAAAAAAAGTCTGAACCAGGGGGAAAAAAAGGTGCACCCTGATCACCCTTTCAAACACATTAGGTTCTTACGCCTAATAAATACAAAAATTAATTAGACTACATTTTTCTAGCCCAATTCCTCCCATGAAGATCACATCTATTTTGCAAGTAATAGCCAATAACAGTAGCATCAATATAGGGCTTAAGTTTTGCAAAGCAGTTTGTAAATATTATCTAATTTTGTCCTCACAACAACCCTGAGAGGCAGGTACAATTATTGTGTCCCATTTTACAGATGACAAAGCTGAGAAAAGTAGCAGTTAAGTGACTTTCCCCAAATCACACAGCTGTTAGGTGCTTGAGAACACTTTTGAACTCAGGTCTTCCTAAAGCCAGGTTCAACACTCCATCCATTATATATTAGAAAAACATTAGGTATATTATGTAAAGCATTGTATAAATCTTGATTATTGTTAAATATGTAATAAATGAAAGACAATATGCCATAATGTAGAGAGAGGACTGGCCCTGGAATCAGGAAGATCTGGGTTCAAATACTACCCCCAAGTCCATACTAGCTGTGTGACTATGGGCAAGTTTTATTACTACACTGACATTTAAGGATCCTGATTAATTCAGAAGGCCCCCCCCCAAAAAAAGCCAATAAATCAAAAAAGGATTCTTTAATACAGACCGAGTCCAATCATGATAATGAGTGGTGCTGGTAGCGGTACCTTAAATTATATAGCACTTTAAAGTTTGAATGAATAAATTATTTATTAGAATCTGTGAAGAAATGGCTATCTGCCAGGCTAATAGAAACGGAAGATGTAGGAGAGTTCATTGCTGCAACAATCTAAGCCGAATGGGGCAACTTATTCTTGTTTTTAATGGAAAATGAATTCTATATTTGAAAACCAGTTTGATTTTCATTGCCTTTTGTTTTCTTCTTAAGCCATTCCTCTCATAGAAGCTATTCTTGCAACACAGCAAACATTTAAGCAAAGTCATCCAACAAAACAGCTATGTCTGACAAAGTATGCCCCATCCCTTATCCACAGTCCCCTCTTCTTTACTAGGAGAAGGAAGGCAAAGAACATTTCCTCTATTATGAGCACATTTTAAATATTTATTTAGTAGTAAAGGATATATACTTGAAAATATAACATTTAAAAAATGAAAGAGACACATATAGCACAAGTTTTCTCCCTTTAATTAGTGGGGTCCTTTGGAATAGGTTGTAAGCGGTACTGACTTGGTTAGAGAATAATGATAGAGTCAGATTCTCTGTATGTGCAATTTTGATTTGCTTAGTTCTATGGGCACAGGCTACACCTTTGACTCCAGCCAATTGGATGCCACATGGACTCATATTTCCTTGTGGTTCTTTGATGTAGCTTCTTTCTCCCCTCCCACAATGTGGGGGAGACCAAGGTTTTTCCATCATTCCTTCTCTGACTGACATTAGCTCCATTTAAAAGAGAAAAAGCTAAAGGATATGACTGAGGAGAGACTCTAATTGAACACTCCAATGCAAATGCCAACAACATGGAAATGGGTTCGAATCAAGAACACATGTGATACCCAGTGGAATCGCATGTTGGCTATGGGAGAGGTGGTGGGAGGGGGGGGAAGGGAAGAAAAGAAAATGATCTTTGTTTCCAATGAATAATGTTTGGAAATGACCAAATAAAATAATGTTTAAAAAAATTAAAAGAGAAAAAGCTGCCTGTAGGAGTTGATTGGCCCCAGCTTCCTTGGCACAACTTCCTGGTCACCTAAAGACATAAAAGAGTCCAACCATGGTCAGAAATAATGGATTTCTGATGGCCACACAAGTCATTGTGCCCATTCACCATATTCTGCCCTAATGACTGGATTCCTTTCCATAAGAAGATGAAGGGAGTTGTGTTCAGAGAAGCCAAGGGCCACTACATATCTTTTTTGTATATCCTTGCTAATGTAGTGGAAAGCAAACCTCCTTCTGGTAACTGTCTATGACTTGTAGGTACCTTATTTCATCTCAACACTGAAACTGAACCAAGAGAATGTTGGCATTAGGGTCATCTCCAACATCATGGCAGGAAGGAAACTGCAGATGGAACAGTGTAAATCCATCACCATTACCAGGTGGGAAATTGTTTTAAGTAAACCCATCATCAAAAAAGAACAGGGAATTATCATTAACCTACAGTTTACAGTAAATGGATATTATGGCCCCCAAAGCACGGTAGCTGAATAAACATTAAGGCTGACCTTAAAACCTTCAGATAATAGAGCCAAAACAAGTAAGTGTACTCCAAGAGTCTATTACCAAAGGATGAGATCAAGCCATAAAGAGGCTGGCAGAAAATTCTAAACCAATTTAAATACTTTGTTCCATATCTCTGCCCACTCTCTACCCCCATTGAATACACACACACACACACACACACACACACACACACACACACACATGCAAATATGTTTTGAAATCAGCATCCTGCCTTTTTTTCTCTAGTAAATACCTTATCCTAAGACTATTAATCCATAATAACACCAATCAAAAAACACTCAAATAAAGAAAAAATATACTTTAGGGACTGGAGGAACTAAAAAACATTCATCTTGCTTGTTTTTCGAACTTTTATTTGGGAAATATACTTTTTTGAAAAACCCTTTCCATATTCACTATACAAATGAATAATACAGAAATGGTTTGTGTGATTATACATGTATAACCCAGATTGAATTGCTTGTCAGCTCCAGAAGGAGGGAAGGAAGAAAGGAGGGAGATAATACAGATCATATAACTTTGGAAAACTTATGCAGAAATTTGTTACTAAAAAAAAAATTCTTAAAAACCCTTTCCTTCCATGTTGGAATCAATACTAAGTATGGGTACCAAAGCACAAGATAAGGATAAGGGCTAGGAAATGAGAGTTAAGTGTCTTGCCCAAGGACACAGCTGGGAAGTGTTTGAGGTCAAACTTGAACCCAGGACCTCCTGTCTCTAGTTCTGGTTCTCAATCCACTGGACTACTGCAGAAATATACTTTTGAAATATGCTTTCATTCTAGTTCTATATTATATTCAGCAAAGAAAGAGGAAAGGAATGGGAAAGGAGAAGGAAGGAAATGGCAGATGCCAAGAAGTCAAGAAGTCAAGTGAGGTAAAAGGACTAAAGAGAGAAAAAAAGATCTTTTCCCTGCTCTCATCCAAAGGGCTCTTATTCTTCACAATTTCATTCTGTGATTTTGAAACTCTACATCATGGAGATAAAATGTTTATGGGAGATAGTGGGATCAAATGTATGGCCATTCCTATGAAGGGCTGAGGGTGAATAAAGGAATATAATGAACTGTAAGGCCAATATATATATATATATATATATATATATATATATATATGTGTTAAATAAGGATAGAGGTTGAGGTAAAGAGGAAAACTGTACCAGATGGACACAGAACTTAGCCTTCAAGGCACCAAAGGATGCTAAGAGGCGGAGGTGAAGAGAAATTACTCTTCAAGGGTGTGGGAAAGCAAGTATTAGAATGCACAGGGTAGCTATATGGCTAAATGGATAGAAATGGGGAGAATCTGGGTTCCAATCTGGCCTCAGTCCCTTCTAACTGTGTAACCCTGGGCTAGCCACTTAACCCTGATTGCTTAGCCCTTATTGCTCCTGGAATACATAGTACTGATTCTAAGATGGAAGGTAAGAGTTTTTAAAAAATTAGAATGCAGGATTTGAAACAGTGAGCCAGCCAGTTTGTATGGATTATAGTGATTGTGAGAGAATATGTCACTCTTCACCCACGAAACTAGACTGGAGCCATATTATGAAGAATTTAAAATATTAAAACTGAGGAGTCTGTATTTTATGCTAGAGGTGATAGAAAGCCACTGAAGATTTTTGAGCCAGAAAGTAATGATCAGACATGCCTATTTTAGCACGTAGATAAAAATACCATCCTCCCCCCTCATCCTATCCTGAACTGCCTCCTCTTATTGAAGCAGTTAAATGGTATAGTGGATAGAGAGCAGAATTTGGACTCAAAAAACCCTGAATTCAACAGACATTCTCTATGTGACCCTGGTAAATCCTGTAGCCTTTTCTGCAAAATGAGGATAATAACATCTGTCTCACAAGATGAGGTAGGTCAGAGATGAGATGAGCAAATGAGTTAACATGTGTAAACACTTCGGAAACCTTAAAGCACTATATACTTATTAGTATTCTTACAGTTTCTACCATCAAATACTATTTTTTAAAAAACTTTTACCTAACACTTTAGAATCCATACTAAGTATTGGTTCCAAGGCAGAAGAGTAGTAAGAGCTAGGCAACTGGAGTTAAGTGATTTGATTCACACACCTAGGAAGTTTCTGAAGTGAGATTTGAACTCAGGGCCTCCTATTCCAGGTCTGATACTCTATCTACTGAACCACCTACCTCCCCTCCATCAAAGCCCAATATGCCACCCAATTCTAATTCCACTTCCCAAATCTCTGCCTGAATTAACAACCCTCCTCATCCATCTTAGTCTGACAAAACAATCCCTATTTCCCTTCCTTCTACCAACCAAAAGTTCTTAATTCCCAACTTCTCTGTTTCTATTGGAAGAACCACTGTCATTCCAATCTCCCAGGTTCACAGCCTTAGTGTTAGTCTCCATTTTTCTCTATCCTTTATCCCTCATATCCAATCAGTTGCAAAATCTTATTGATTCTACCTTCAGAACATAACTCACATCTGGAATTTTAGGGGAAGGGGAATGGACTAAGCTCTCTTGACCTTTCCTACCAACATTTAACAGCAAGTGGTTTCCAAATGAGTAAGCCTCTGACCACATTGCAAAATGAGAGACAGCTCATTCACAAAATGTATTGAAGGTTATTTTGGAGTTTAGTTCTCCAGTAGGGTCCTTGTTCTCCAATGGGCAGGAGCACTACTACTTCTGAGCTCACAGTTTACAGGGGATTCATCCCCCTCTTCCCAACTTCTGGGGCATCTCTGATTGGAGCCCCTTGCTGATGCCACCAGTGAAAGCATGTCAGTGGGGATAGAAATCCTCATCCCAAGCACACAAAGGGATTAAGATAAAAATGAAACTTGCAGAATAATAATAATGAATATTATTCCAAATACATATAATAATGAACCAAATAATAATGAATGACTTGCACGATCTAACAGATGCTACCATCTTTGTATGGTATGAGATAAAGCAATACCTGAATATACATCTCAATTAAGCCAGTCTATTGTTCTGAGTGATGTGGCCTGAAAGTGAAGCCAAGTCTGAGGAAGGATGAGGAGTACAGCAGCTGTGTCAAGCTCAGCTCCAGAGGAATGGCTCTCCACTCCAGGCTCCATCAGGAGGAGCAGCTGGTATCAATTTGAACAATCACTGCCCCTTCCCACCCTCACAAGCTGCTGGTGCTCAAAGAGAGGAAAGCCTCTTGTTACTCCTAGGACATTCAAGCCAGCCAGGACTGGACTAGACTTAGGCCCCCTGGCCCAAGACACTATGGACTCACAAGACATTCAAAAAGCCCTTTGAGTCAGATGGTTAAAAATGGAAATGGCCAAAGACATCTAGGAGCTTCTCTCTATCAGTAGGATAAAGTGGATAAGTGCAAAAGCAGCTCATCAATGAATTATTATTATTATTAAATTACCTTTCATAGTGCTTCTTTCCCCAAAATGCCATGGGAAGGGACCAATTATATAGTGGAGATACAACAAAAACAAGAACAGCTAGCATTTACATAGTGCTTTAAAGCTTGCAAAAGAGCTTTACCTTTGTTCCACCATTTAATCCTCATAATAACTCTATCTACTATGGGGAGGAAGGTGTAGTATTATTTCCATTTTTTCTGGAAAAACTGAGAATGAGAAAAGAGGCAGCTGTGGTTCCATGGTTAAGAGCACTGGAACTAGAGTGAGGAAGACTGGAGTTCAAATCCAGCCTCAGAAACATCCTAGCTGTGTGATTCTGGGCAGTCACTTAACCCTCTGACTGCCTGACAAAATGATTCACTAGAGAAGGAAATGGCAAGTCATCCAGTATCCTTACCAAGAAAACCTCCTGGGTGGTTATGGTCCATGGGATCATGGAGAGTTGGCCATGACCAAACACTAAGAAAGAGAAAAGGCAAATGCCCAGTCACATAGCCAGTAAGTATCTGATTTAACTCAAGTCTTCCTGTCTCCAAGTTCAGCACCCTCTCCATTTGGACCCCTTGACTATCACAGTTTTGAAAGTTTAGAAATAAAAATTGAATTAGAAAACATGCTTTTCTGTTATCTGTGTCACTAGATGTAGCAGATATAATCTTCAAGGAGGCAGATAACAGTACAAGAGTAAGTGAACCTTGACACAAGTTAGATTGTGTTACCATGGACAAATCCCTTAAACTCCCAGTGCCCTGGGCCAATGTTCTCCAATCTATTTGAGAGTGTACCCTTATCAGTAACTATTTTGATATATCTACACATTATTTACTACTATTGAATGATGAAACCTACAACAAATAGACATTAAAAAGGAGATGAAGGTGAAACAGTTAAAATATTTTATTTTATAATTAGTGCAAAAACTTTTGTTCTCACTAAAAATTTTTTTAGTGAAAACTGTGATTAAATATACTCCATTTAAAAAAACCTTTTGTATGTGATGGTAACTAGGGAAAACATAAATAATAATTATATTAATGACCCATTAGTGAATTTTTATCTATAGAGTTAGCCAAGCATGTGAATTTTTGTGGCTAGTTAATTGGAAGATACACAAGACAACAATCAATAATTGATTATAAGTCAGTGAACTTTTTATATTAATCAGAGTAATCACTTGTAAATAGGGATTGAACTTGTGAGTTTGTTGACATGGAAAAGAGGGGAAATTTTCTCTGTTGATGCAGGCTTGCATCTTTTCTGCAGATTATGGATTTAGAGAGTCACCTGGAGCACTAGGAGACTTTGACTTGCCCAAGGGCTTTCTAGCTCCAAGGTTAGCTCTCTATTTTGTCATACTGCCTTTTGTGGATAGAGTGCCAGGCCTGGAGATAGGAAGACTCATCTTCCTGAGTTCAAATCTGACCTCAAATACTTCCTAATTCTGTGACCCTGGACCACTATATTTAAGTAAAAGCAATGGGTGCTTTTTCAAAGTATTTGGGTGAGGGGTTGCTAGGTAGCACAGTGGATTGAGTGTTAGGCCTGGAGTTGAGAGGATCTCCATTTAATTTGGCCTCAGACACTTCCTAACTGTGTGACCCTACATCTGTCACTTAATTCCAGTTGCCTTGCCCATACCACTTTTCTACCTTAGACTCTATACTTCTAAGACAGGAAGTAAGAATTTTTAAAAAGTATTTGGATAGGCCCAGAGGAGATGAGGCCAGATCTGACTCTAGAAAATGTATTAATTTGGGGAATATTTATTGACTTATTAACAAATTATATAAGACTTTTAAAATTAACTAATTACATAAGACTTTTTAAAATTACATGAAATTTGAAATATATTGGAATAATAATAATAGATACCATTTATATAGTACTTTAAGGTTTGCAAGTATTTTACAAATATCTCATAACAACTTTGGAGGGTATTATTATTATTATTATTCCCATTTTACAGATGAAGAAACCAAGACAGAGGTCAAGGGACTTCTCAGAGTCAAACAGTTATTAAGTGTCTAAGGCTTAATTTGTATTCAGGAGATGGATTGGAAAAATAAGTTTAAAAAAAAAAACTAGAAGGCCAAACTAACCCTGTATCTATCCCTTTCATATCTCAACTCTCCCTTTTTTTTTTCTGAATCTCTTACCATCAAATGGTCTTAGTGATGAAAATGCCTTCCTTGATCTTTAGTCTTCAAAGGTTTTTTTGGTCCCCATTGGAGGAACTAGTTGGGGTTTAACAATGCTTTCTAGATTCCTTCTCCTTCAAACACTAGTTTTTATGTGAATTACCAGAAGAGAGTAGGGACAGGACTAGGGATTTTCTCTGCTTTATACCAGGACAAGAGCTGACCTTTCTATTTTCTATATAAGGTCAACCATTTGTTGTCTGAGTACCCTTCAGCGAGCAGTCATCAACCTTACTGCTATTTGTTTTCTCTATGACTAAATGACATTTCACCTGCTGCCACTTAGAAATCCATGTCAGACTTTCTTAGAGCAAAAGAAGCTGTTCCCCCCTGAGATGGCCGGGTTCTCCACTCAATAGGATGATTCACAGACCAATTACTTTACTACAAATGTTTGATTTCCTCCCCTTCCTTCTTTGGTTCGAAATCCTCCTTCTTACTTCCTAAAAAAGTTTAAATTCTCGTGTGTTTTTCAAATCAAAATTGTTTTTTGCTTCCTCTTCAAAGCTCTTCAGTTTTAGTACAGACCACTGATTCTCCCTGATAAACGGAAAAACAAAGCTCTGTTCTTCTAGCCCTTTTACTTTCTTATCTAGGGTAGAGATCAAATTATACCTTGTAAGTATATAGGTATTACTTGGCACTCTCAGGAAGGTAAACATAGTGCTCTCAAGCAGATAATCACAAAACTTATCCTTGCCCTCAATAGTTCTTTGTCATCTTGTTGATAATCTCTTGACCAAATGTTGTGGACAATAGTTGTGGCCATCTGCCAGTTACAAGATTGGAGGAGCAAGGCGTGAGCCAGGAGAACCTGGAATCTCACTAGATTTATTCAGCTCATGCCAGCCTGCTCCTGTTAGCCAGACATCTGACTAATGCCTTGGGCGTTCATCGGCCAGTCCTCAATGAGGGTGGGGGACATGGAAAACTGAACTTATTCCAGAGAAAGGAGACCCTGTAAACAGACAAGGAACCAGCTTGCACTCACTGTACCTACTATGTGCCAGATACAGTGCTATGCTAGGTACCAGGAACATGAAGATGGAAATGTTCTCAAGGAGCTTACATTCTTATGTGGGAGACAATGTTATAAATATAAGTGCACAAAATGAATGCAAAACCAATCAGAAACTATTTATTAGATGGTTTCTGCTTTCAGTGAAAATCTATTCAAATGTGGAAGATGTCATGTGTATAGATGTAACCCTAATTGCATGAAAGCCAGGGATGCCAAATTTCACCCCATCCGCAAGATCCTCTGGGACCCTTGAGAAAACTGGGGAATGTCTAGTCTCTTTGCTATTGGTTGCAGCCTCTTCTGATGGATGCTATCTTCTCAATTTACAGGGAACTCCTTGTATCTTGGTTCCAATAACCACTTAATAGTTAGATTAGCTATTACAAATGGGATATTTACTTCAAGGGTATAATAAAAATGATACAAACATACTACCCAGCACATGGGGAATCATCCTGCCTCCATGCCATCTCAGCCTCAAGAGAAAGAGGTGGGGTATTAGATTCACAGTTTATACATAGCCCCAAGCTCCAGTTCCAAAGTCTTGTGTTGGCCTTGAGTCCTGGGTGTCCTGGTTTTTCTCCTGAAACTGACTGCAATTCTTCCTGGAACCCAGCCTCCTAGGTTGCACGGCTTGGTTTTAGATTCACTATGGGTTCTCCTTCAGTGAAAAGAACAAATGAAACAAAACATAGAGAAATCTAATTTTCAGGACAATGGGACCTAAAAAGGGAAATGATTCTATTCTATTTTATTCTATTCTCTCCCCTTCCACCCCACCCCAAACTGGTTTAGTTCATTGTACCTGAGTTGAAAGCTTTACCCTCTCTAGATACCATGTAGGAAAAAAGAGTATGTGCCCCAGAGGACAGAAAGGGCTGTATATGAAAAATATTATGAAGGTCAAATCAAAAAGACTTGGAAGCTAAATGGATATGGAAGATGAGAAAAGTTGAGGATGACACCTAAATTGTGACCCTGGGTCACAGGCAATGGTGATGCCATTGTTAGTAACAGAGAAGGTAGAAAAAGGAGGAAATTTTGGGGAAAGATAATGAACTTAGTTTTGGACATGTTAAAGTTAAGATGCCTCCAATCCCTCTAGTATGAATGTTCAATATAGTTGAAACTGTGAGACCAGAGGTCAGAAGAAGTTTTGGAATGTATAAAAAGATCTGCATAGAGATGATCATTGAATCCATAGAGCCGATGAGTAAAAGAGTTAAAAAGGAAGAAAAATGGAAGACCTTGGACAGAACTTTGGGGAAACTCAGGGTTAATGGAAATATCCTGAATGAAGATCCAGCAAATAAGGTTCAGAAAAAATGCCTGGAACTGAAAGATGGAATGTCAAGGAGGTCAGTGTCACTGGATCAGAGTCCACAGCAGCGAACAAGGTATAAGGAGACTGGAAAAGTAGGAGAGGACTATGTGATAAAGGACTTTGAATGTTAAACACAGCATTTTGTCATTGATCCTGGAGGCAATGGAATGTCACTGGAATTTCCCTCTTTATGGATCTGTCAAGATTTCTTCTGCTTTAGAAGCATAATATTTTCCCCTGGCAAGACCTTAGTGATCCAACCAACTTCTTTAAAGGGGAAACTGAGGTCCATGAGGGTGAAATGACTTTTTCAGTGGGACACAGCTAGCTAAAGCTAAGACTAGAATCCACATTTCATGATGCAGAATCCAGTTCTTTTTTTCAATTGTTCCATGATGATACAACTTTTCTTCTACAACACGATGTAGCAGAGCAGATGGTGATCCATGTATCTGTTGAATTTTGGAAAAAATATTCTCCAAGTCCTCAATAGCTGCACTAGAAGTGTATGTATGTACCTTGACCTGGTGTGTCCAGTTAACACAGATTCACCTTCATACTCCTCCCATTTACCAAATGTTGTCTCTTGTAAATCCCTATTGCCCATTTTAAAGTGCTCGCTTTATATGGGCTACTCAATAGTTCTGAGAATTCCAGAGAAGCATGTTCATGGGTTCAAGATCACATTAAATGAATGTAATATTTAAGGCATTATCTTCAAATATTGATTGAATGGCAGCATGCTAGAGAATTTAGAGAATTTTAGTAAGAAATGAGCTCTGCCCTCAAGGTGCTTACATTCTGAGTTGAGTAAGAAGAAAAAGTGGAAAACAGATTCTTAAAATGTTAATACTTTTCAGAAAGTTCTAGAAAAGGGTGGTGATCTCAGGAGAGGGGTGTGTGTGTGTGTGTGTGTGTGTGTGTGTGTGTGTGTGTGTGTGAGTGCGTGTTGTGTGTATGCTCTTCAGGTTAGAATAAAAATCAACTTGATAGGTATCAATTATTCTTTCCACCTGCCCAGTAGGTGTCAGTGTAAGACAGTACTATCAGACATGGTCAACATTTAATTGTGAAGCAAAAATAAAGGAAAATGAACAAGAGAAGTATATTCCTTTTAGCTATTGAAATAATAAGCTGACTTTAATAAAGAATATTCTGCTAAACATTTTGGAATGAGAAAGAGCTAGGGACTAGAAGTAAAGAAACCTTTCATTTATGACCATAACTTTGTGACTGTAGGGAAGTCATTTCACCTGAGCCTCAGTTTTTCCATCTGTTAAGTGGGTTCATAAAATACTTGCAGTATTTTGCTGGGTTATTGCGAGGTAATTGAAGGCAATGTGAATGTGCATTTTTATTATTGATCATAATGACCTATTTATTGAACAATTAAATATAGAAGAGTGGTAGAGCCAGCATGATATAAGCAACAGTGGTGGGCACAACATCCAGGAAAGCACAACTGGACACATTTTTAAATATTGCTTTTCACAAATATACCTACACCTAACCTTTCTTCATTGGACATTCTAGGATTTTTTTCTTTAAAAGACAACATTAAATACAACTTTCACTCTACAGACTACATTTCTCACTGTGGACAAATTTATTTACATAGTAAGTTTTCAGCATGCAGTTAGTGCTTCTATCTTTCAGACATTCTTCTATATTCATGGTCATTGGACTAAGATTTGTTTTCACAAACATTCATCTCTTTAAAAATGTTCCTACTCTGCCTTATTGATTTGTGACTGAGGCATTCATCATCCATGATAAATTCCTTGTTAGCTTTTTTTCTCCTGAATCCTGATTTGAAGAGAGGTGAGGTCTTGATTGGTTCACTCCAACAGATATTTATTCTGAATCAAATGGAATTTCCAATGTTATTCCTTCTCTTTTTCCTAGACTTCTAGAAATTCTCCCCTTGTTGCTAACTCCTTCCCCAGATAAGACCCCTCCCCCCCCCAAAAAAAACCAAGCATGGGTGGTTGAAGAGAAGAAGAGGAGGATAGGGACCAATAGGAAACCTTCTGCTATCAGTGAAAGGTGGCATAGCTAAATGGCTGTTGCATTCTCCAGAGCCAAATCTCTTCAACAGAAAAGATGCCAAGAAACAAGATCAATTCAGCCTCAAACAGGGTGCAGGAATGGGGATGGCAGACCAAGTGTTTCTACTAAAAGGGAGTAGATCAGCCATTGGCCACTTGGAATGGTTATAACCATGAACTAGGCACAAGCAACAATTACATGAATACCATTCGGAACTCTACATGCACACAAACACACACACACACACACACACACACACACACACACGCACACATCCCACTCCCTAGTCCTTGGTGATGTGAGATAGGAGATAGGGCTGTGTTTAAGGACTATCCCAATGCAAAGGCAGAATGTAATCTATCTTTTGATTGGTTGGTATCATAAGCTATACTCCCATGGGTTGTCTCGTACATCTCTTAGGTACATTCATTCCACTTGAGGGACCACAGATCTGCTCCACCCAATACCTGAACAAGAATCCCTCTACAATATATCCAACTTCCTAAGGCAACATAGTCTACACTTGGATAGTTCTAGGTCATTTTTTTTATATCAAATCTGTTTGCCTCTTTGCAATTTCTATCCACTCCTTCTAGCTCTGTTTTTGAGGGCTGAAGAGAATATGTTTATTCTGTCTTGCACATGCTAGCCTATGAAATATGGGAAGACAGCTGTCATGCCTACCCTTTCTTTTCTCCAGGCTAAACATCCCAAGCTATTTCTACAAATTTTCATATGATATGAACGTAAGGCAATTATCCTAATTACTGTTATTCTTCCTATTTTGCAGATTCTTTCTATGATATGATATCTAGTTTGGTGAACACACACACACACACACACACACTTCAGCTATGTTGAAATTAAATTGTATTTTCACTATATCTCCCTGCAATGTTCATATGGGGCGTTCCACATGGCAGACGCTCCATAAATACTTGCTGATTTATTCTAATTCTTTTTTAGTCTTCCAGACACTCTCTTTACTCTTCTAGAATATTTCAGTTACTGTGGGGAAAACTAATCTTTCTCTTTTATGCCTTAGATTCCCAATTGAGATACATTCCTGAATACTATGTGACAATTCCAAATTCTAAGCCTCTCTGCTAAGTTATTCCTTTGTCCTCTTCTCTTTTCAACCAGTTATTTAATTAATGGGCATTGGTTAAGAGGCTACTATGTGCCAGATACTGTGCTAAGAGTACTAAAAAGACAAGTGACAATTTCTGCTGCCTAAAAGATCACAGTCTAATGGAGGAAATGACATGCAAACAACTATGTGAAAACAAGATAATGTCCTCTTTTCCTTAGTTCCTAGCAGTTTTTCAGTGCCTTTTTTCCCTGCTTCCCTTTTCTATACATCTTGAAAGTCTTCCGCTTAAGGATGAAAAATCAAGAACACTCTTTCCCAACTCTCTCTCTTTCTTTTCTGGGAAACCTTGTGACACTACCACAGTATTGCAGTCTTTCTCCAAAGAGGGGAAGTTCAAGAGGAAGCAACAAAGAGCTAAAGGCAACTTTGAAAGAAAATAAGGCTACTAGGTGACTCAGTGGATAAAGATCCAGAACTGGAGATGGGAGGTTCTGGGTTCAAATATGTCCTCAGGCACTATGTGACCCTGTGCAAGTCACTTAACCCTATGCCTAGCCTTTACTACTCTTCTGCCTTGGAACCTATATCTGCTATAAATTCTAAGAAAAGGTAAGGTTGAAAATGAGAAAGAAAGAAAATAAGCTATTGCTCTGTGGCGATCTTTAGCTGTTGTTTTGTTGCAGTTTTTTATATCCTACTTGTCTTCTTTGTGTTATTTAGAATATAAATTATTGGGGTTTTTTTTTAGCATGTATATTCCAGTGCACTTGCTGGAGCATCATCAGTGATGGCAATTGGTGTAGTCATTTTCAAACTAAGGGCACCTAGAGCAGCGGTTCTCAACCTGTAGGTTGTGACCCCGGCAGGGGTTGAAGGACCAAAACACAGGGGTTGCCTAAAGCCATCAGAAAATACATATTTCCAATGGCTTTAGCCTCTGAGAAATAGCGCTACTTTACAGCAAGATCTCGGAAAGAACGGGGACCCTGCTGCCCACACATTGTACTAATATTAGTTACCTATCAGCAGCCCTCCCCCTATGAAGGGCGATGGATTTACCCTGTTTCCTGGAGACAGGACTCAAACAGAGACCCAGAGAGAACACCTGGGTGTTGCCTCCAGAGGGGTTAAGAATGAGTCCTGGAGCTGATAACTCCTGGAACAGATAACAGAGCCGAGTAACCCCAGCAAAGTGAAGCCTCAGCTCGAGCTGGAGGGAGATGACAGGAAGAAGAAGGCTGCATCTGCGGACCCCCTCCCCCAGCAGGACTTACCTCCCACCCAAGCGCTCAGGCTGCCTCCTGCTGGATTAATATTTCTCAACATATTGTTTTTGTGATTAATCACTATGTTTAAATTATGTTTGATTTGTAGCAATGAGAATACATAATGCATATCAGTTATTTACATTCCAAATCATAACTGTAGCAAAATTACAGTTTTGAAGTAGCCACCAAAATAATTTTTTGGTTTGGGGTCACTGCAACATGAGGAACTGTATTGTGGGGTCACGGCATTAGAAAGATTGAGAACCACTGACCTAGAGTATCTAGACAGTACTGTGGAAATACTTAGCCCAGATATTCAGCATTAGTTGTACTGCTCTGGACCAAAATGAGAGAACTGCAGGTATTTGAGACCTAGACATTCATTCTCTACTGTAGGGACCATGGTCTTCCCTGCAGAATTTAGTTGATTCCCCAATTTCTCTGCAGACCTGACTTAAATTTTCTTGAAAAAAAATTAGACCCTTTAAAATATGCTGCTTGAGATTTACAAAAAATCAAGCCATTTTCCAATAGATAAATGGTCAAGGGATATGAATTGGCAGTTCTCAGATGAAGAAATCAAAACTATCAATAATCACATGAAACAGTGTTTTAAATCCATCCTAATTGGATAAATGCAAATTAAAACAACTCTGAGGTACCACCTCCACCTAGCAGACTAGCCAATATGGCAGCAAAGAAAAGTGATAAAACATGTATAACCCAGTGTTGGTGGGGATGTGGCAAAATTGGGGCATTAATGCATTACTGGTGGAGTTGTGAATTAATCCAACCATTCTGGAGGGCAATTTGGAACTATGCACAAGGGGCACTAAAAGACTGTCTGCCCTTTGATCCAGCCATAGCACTGCTGGGTTTGTACCCCAAAGAGATAATAAGGAAAAAGACTTGTACAAGAATATTCATAGCTGCTCTCTTTGTGGTGGCAAACAATTGTAAAATGAGGTGATGCCCTTCAATTGGGGAATGGCTGAACAAATTGTGGTATATGTTGGTGATGGAACACTATTGTGCTAAAAGGAATAATAAGGTGGAGGAATTCCATGTGAACTGGAACAACCTTTAGGAATTGATGTAGAGTGAAGGGAGCAGAACCAGGAGAACATTGTACACAGAGACTGACACACTGTGATACAATTGAATGTAATGGACTTCTCCATTAGTGGCAGTGCAATGATTACAGGACAATTCTGAGGGACTTATGAGAAAGAACACTGACCAGACCCAGAGAAAGAACTTTGGGAGCAGAAACACAGAAGAAAAACATGTGATCAATCATGTACATCAATGGGGATATTTTGATTGAGGTTTTGATATTTTAAAAAAATCACTCTACTGCAAATATGAATAACATGGAAATAGGTTTTGAACAATGACACATGTATAACCCAGTGGAATTGTTTGTCAGCTCCAGGAGGCAGAAGGGAAGAGGGGGGTGGGAAAAATCATGAATCATGTAACCCAGGAAAAATATTCTAAATAAATTTTTTTAAATATGCTGTTTGATTTTCAAAAGATACGAAGAATATTCAAGAAATGCTTAAGAAGTACAGAGACATTCCTGGAAGACAAATTATTAGAGTCTGGATTTTAAAGTGTTCTTTCTAGATAGCATGGGGTACACAGAAACAAGATGAGTTCAGATTCTGCCATTGCCACTGTGTGACTATACTCAAGAATTTAACCTCTCTGAGACTCAGTTTCTTCCTCTTGAAAATGGGGATAAAAACAATGTACTACTACCAACTTTACAGAGTTGTTGTCAGGTTCAAATTAATTAATGCTGAGTATTTTGCAGGCTTTAAAGTGGTAGATAAATGGCAATTATGGTTAATATCTAAAGTATGTGTGCCCACTAGGGGTTATCCTAAGCCAGAATGTTACAATTGTTCAGCCTCTTCTTTTTGTTCTTCATCCTAGTGCATCTCCCCAGCCTCCAACAACCTCAATCTTACATGATTGCCCTGTGCCCTTTGCTACCTTCTCCTTATCAAAATCTACTGTCAGAAAAAGATCTAGAAAACCCAGGTTCAGAGGTCACCTCCTCAATGAAGACTTCCTCTTTCCCTCAGTCACTGGTGATTCTGGTACTTTGAACTTCTCATGTATTTTTATCCTAGGCAAATTGGCATTTGTAAATATGTTTTGCCATCTCCTACTAGATTTTAACTTCCTGAAGGACAGCGAATCTTTCTTAGTTATTGTTATCTATCCCCTCTGTATGGGCATTGCTCTTAGAAGTCCTTTAATAAATGTTTATTCTCTCATAAGTGTTTGCTGAGTAAAGGTTTCAGCTTGAACTGTAAATTAAATTAAAATTAAATTGAAAAATTAAAATGCTACTTTTATCAGGGAATTTACATTTTAGGAAGGGATGGACATCTTAAGCCAAAGGTATGGATTTCTTCTTGGAATTTCTGAGTTAGGGTGTGGGGACAGCATTTATTTCTGTACAGTAAAACTCCCCAAGCCCTTGAAATCACACCTTCAGCAAGATTCCTATCTAATCAGGCTTTTTCTTGCTGTTCTAGGCAGTTCTCAGTTATCATGGAGGTGACTATCTAGGTCTCCTCCTTGTCTGACTTTTAGTTATCTTCTGAATGCTTCACTAATCATTAACAGGGGCAGGAAGAATTGAAGTCCCTGAGAGTCCCTTATGAATTTTTGTTAGTCATTCATCCTTGGGGATCCCATCTAGACTAATCATCAGAAATTAAAAATGAAACTAATAAAAGAACTCGGACCAAGCACATACTGTGTAGGGAAGAAGAGATCTTTGGACAGCTTCTGTATAATGCAATCAGTTTCTTTTCTCTGGTTCTCGGAATCCTTTAGCATAAAAGGCTGTATAATTAATTAGAGATGGGGAGGTTTCAAAAATGTCACTAGACATTTGTAAACGATTCTATGATCTGGATTTCCTAGTAACCTAAATCATACGATAAAACAAAACTCTAACATTTGCAAGTGCTCCAGGTTTTGCAAAACGAGACCAGAAGGTTTTCTGATTATTATTGCTCAGCCTCCTTTCATTCATTCATTTCACAAATGTTTGCCAAGGGTTTACTATGTGCACTTCATTAAGCTACATTCAAAAGGGAGCTGCCAATGCACCTTGGCACGATGTAGCAGAAAGAACTTTAAGCCGGAGAATCTATAATGTAGTTCTATGACCTCAAACAAACTACTCATTCTCTCTGGGTCTTAGTTTTCTCATCTCTAAGTGGAAGGAGTTGAGCTAAATGACCCCTAAGGGCCTTCCTGGCTTTAATACTCTATAAAAACTATCTTTGAAGAACCTAATTTTATCCATAAATAAGACATTGAGTGAGACTAACTAATACTATTATATATGTAAATATATAATAAATATTCATATTTATTATATATTATATAAATAAATATAAAAATATAATATTATATATTTAAACTAATATTATATATGTGTATATATATATATATATATATATATATATATATATATATACACACACACACTAGGGCATGTGCAGCTTTGGGGAGCCAGCAGTCCCTACTATAAGTGTCTTTTCTCCCTATACTCCTTAAATACTTTTGAGCTAACAAGGCAAATACTAGGCAATAGCCAAAGGCTTAAACTTTATGGATCATTGTGGCTCTTGTATTACCCAAGCAGCTACCATCCATATATACTGAAATTGCTTCCCAAGCCTCTCTTCTTATAATCAAAAGAAAGAAAGAAAGAAAGAAAGAAAGAAAGAAAGAAAGAAAGAAAGAAAGAAAGAAAGAAAGAAAGAAAGAAAGAAAGAAAGAAAGAAAGAAAGAAGGAAAGAAGGAAAGAAGGAAAGAAAGGAATAAATGGATGAAATGAGCATTTGCTATGTGATTATGATATGCTAGGCAATGTGCTAAGTGCTTTACAAACGTTTTCTTACTTAATCCTTTACAATAACCCCAGGAGGAAGATAATATTATTATCCACATTTAATAGTTTAAGAAATTGAGGCAGATAGAGGTTCAGTGACTTGCCCAGGGTCACACAGTATGACTCTGAGGCCATTCAGAGGGTCCTGACTCCAGATCCCACACATTTTCTATCCTCTGCATCACCTGCCTGCCTGATGGTTTTCCAGTTTTCCACATCCTCCTTTACTGGATGGATGAGCTGGCCATCATCATCAGATAAGCCAATATGGCATACCACACAAATACAAGTTTTGGTGGATATGTCCAGGTGAAATACAACTAAGTCAGCTAAACCACTGGTAGAAAAAGACAAAAAGAATGTCCTCTAGTCACACTGATACGTGCCCAGTAACCATTCATTATTTTTGCATATATTTTTTCTCCTGAACTGAGGATAGCTGGGTGGCTCAGTTTGATAGAGTGCCAGACCTGAAGTCATGAAGATTCATCTTCCTGAGTTTAAATTCAGCCTCAGACACTTACTAGCCTCGTGACTGTGGGCAAGTCACTTAACCATGTTTGCCTCAAGGGTCTTCATCTGTAAAATGAACTGGAGAAGGAAATGGCAAACCACCCCACTTTCTCTGCCAAGAAAACCCCAAATGGGGTCACAAAAAATAGAGCATAACAGCAACAACTTCTGAGCTAAAGTCTTCATTTTATCCTGGAGATTTTTGTTCTCCCCAGTAGCAATAATACAGTTCAATTAATCATGAAGACTTATTGTGTGACTGCTCCTATGCTCAAAATCAAATGGAATTAGATTCAGTGCCTAGAAAGGTAGAGACATCTAAGTATTAATTAGGGGCAACACTTTCTTCCTGTAGATATATTCTTGTAATCAGAATTACTGATTCAGTGCTTTTAATCATCTTTGATTGCATCTTATTCTGTTAATTTTCTCCCAGAGTTCTTAGGAGATATCTTATTCCATTCATTGTAGAGTCTCTCTTGAGCTGATTGACAGGGATCTTGAGTATGCAGAAAGCACACATTAGAAATAATATTTAGACATGGCCAATGTGGAAATTTGTCTCCTCTAACTGTATGTATTTGTTACAAGAGTTTTGTTTTGCCTTTTTTTTTTGCCAGTTAAGGGAAGAGTTGAAGTGGGAGGAAAAGAAAATAAATTCCTAATTTTAAAATTAATTAAAAACAAATAATATCTAGGATATTCACATTTCCCAGCTGTCATATGTCCACTGTGTGGTTTACTGCCTTCAGGCATCTTTATTCCATTGCAAGATTCAAATAAATGTACAACTTAAAATTCAACAGCAAATAGTTTGTTTAATTTTTTTTTTCCATCCAGTCAATGGCATTTATAAATATCCACTTTGTTAGGAACTTTGATTAAAGGCCTGGGAGGCATTTCTTTGGTAGAAGGTGCATGCTGGAGCCAGCTAAAGCAGGTTGTTAAATTTTCAGTGTGAGATTCACACCTTGGACAGAAATCAAACTACAAATCAGAGCTTGATTTTTGTTGTTGTTGTTGTTGTTGTTGTTGTTGTTGTTGTTGATTATCTAGTCTTAAAGTGATGGCTAAAATGTTAATAATGCAGTTTATATTTAAAAGTCTGTCTTGTACATTTGGTTTTCCCAAAGAATTAGTTGTTAAATATTTACCAACACAACGTGGTATGTTGGTATGTATACCTCCAGCATTCCTGGATGATAGGGTCACAGTTCCTGTCTATTAGGAGTTTGGGGGATTGCTAAAGAGACAAAACATAGGCACCTGAAATGACTTAAAATATTTGGTCAGGACACAGAGGTGTCATATTACAGGTCAGAATAAGTAAGAGAGAGAATAGAACACTAGGGAAAATAGGGGTACATAATAAACATAAATAAAGAGTAGTGGAAAACTCATGTGAATCTTGTTCAAATAGGGATTGTAACTAACCAAGGGATATTTTATTTGGTTTATTACATTAGAAAACCAATGATCCTCCAAAAAGACCAGTATGACTATGCTGGTTTGGGGTTCCCTTCTCTATTGTCCTCCAAGGGGGCCAGTTGATTAAAATGTCATACCAAGAAGTAGGCATAATATTTTTTCCTTCTTGGAAGAGTAGCCTCAGGAAGATCACATTAGTTATCTTTCTAAGATAGTACATTCCTCTGGGGAAGTATCTCAGGGATAAGACTTGTCCTCAGACCCAGATCTACATGACATGTCTAAAAGCACTTGATTGAGGTCTCTCTTCTTTTCTTAAATACAAGACCAACTACAAGGGTCTTAGTCTCTGACAATTCATATGCAACACATGAACATTGCTAAATGAGATTGTGAAGCTTTGGGATTTGGAGTCAGAGAATCTGGGTTGAAATCTAGTGTCTGCTATTTATCTGACCTTGAACAAGCTATTTCATGTCTCTCAAATCTTCTATTTTCTCATCTGTAATTTGAAACAATTGGATTTCTAGTATTGTTTCTTCTCTAAATCCATGGTACTATGAATATAATGCAGAATGAGAGAATAAGCATATGGAGGTTGTGACAAGGAAATCACTTTAAAAGACTGATATATATTAATTTAAGGTCGCCAAGGAATTCAGCTATGTAATTCCTAAATGAAAACTCAAGTCAGCAGTCAACCTTTTATGGAGTTTAATTACAAACAGGAGGAAGAAAGGAATTAGAGATAGAGAGAGAGAGGGAGAGAGAAAGGGGAGAGAAGGGAATAGGGCTTAAATACCCCTTCTGTTTAGACTGGGCCAAAAGGCCCAAGCCCTTAGATAGCTGGGGTAAAGAAAAGAGATCAGTCCCTATTACTCACGTGACCAAAATGGAGAAACAGTCTCAGAGGCCCCCACCTTCAGCTTCCTTCAGAGCAAGCTTCTCAGAGCACACTCCAACCACTCAGAGCCAAAACTCTCCAACCACCCCCCTCAGTCTTCAGACCCCTCTATCTTTAAGGAAACCATCCAAGTTCCCTCCCCTCAGTTCTCACATCCACAATCACTGTCCATCAATTTCCCTGTGCCAATGGAGGCTCTAGCTTAACCCAGGACCACCTAGAGGTCTCTGGCTTTGCACATGTCTGTTGAAGGTCATATTTTCAAATAATTAAATCTTTGATCCTTTGCTACAGCCCTTCCTAAATCCTGTTAACCTGAGTAGGGTAGAGATTGGAATAATTAAATTTTGATCTATGCTGCAGCCCTTCCTCAATCCTGTTAGGACTGAGTAGGGTGGAGATTGATTCCAAGTATCTCCATTGTATCAATTCTAAAATCAATCATGACTCAAAGAAATTCCTGTTCTATGCTTAAGCATAGGTCAAAGTCCTTTCCATTGTTCAGCAAAAGGTTTCTGTCCTAAAGTAATCTTAAGAAGGGAGGAGGAGGAACCTCCCATGCCAATGGGGTTCACATTCCAATAGACTATCAGTAAGAAATTTTCCAAGTATGAAATTTCCCAATGGTGAAATTTCCAACATTTATAAGTCTAAGGAATTTTAAGGTTTATAAGGTAGACTAGGGTAGATGACACTGTATGTGCCTTCATGTATCATGGATGTGGGCTGAGTTGGATCCTTCACACTGTTAATCCTCACACATAGATAAGCTAGTTGGAAGGGAAATAAATATGGTGGTGGTAGTGGTGGTGGTAGTGGTGAACTTCCTACAAATACCAACAAGGAATCCAAACGAGGACCCTGCAGTCCTCTTTCCTTAGTCTCTGGCTGGCTCACTTTCTATCTTCATAACATCTCATATATGTGACCTTCTATCCACTAACATAGTTCTCACTCTGGTGTAGACTCTCATCCCTCCCCAAACCTAAACTATCCTGATAGCTTTCTCATTGCTCTTTCTTTCTCATCTCTTCCCACTCCTGCCTATCCTCCACCCAGCTGCCAAAGCGGACTTCTAAAAGTATAGGTTTGACCATCTCATTTCCCTAGTCAAGAAAAGCCAGTGGCTCCATATTTTCTTCAAGGTTCAAATATAAGATCCTCCTTTAGGCTTTTAGAGACCAATACAACATGGACCTTTTTTATTGTTTTAGTTTTCTTATACCTTACTCCCCTCAGCATCCTCTATGACCCAGAAATCCTGATTTTTCTTGCTGTTCCTCACACAAAATATTCCATCTCCTAACTGTGCCTTGATAAACCTATGGGAAATGTACTCCCTCATCTGTACCTTTTCTGCATTTCTTCAAATCTAAACTCAAATCCTATCTTCTGAAGAGGTCCTTTTTAATTCTAGTGCCTTTTTTTCTGAGATAATCTCTAATTTATACTTTAAAATATCTTGTTTGTACATAGTTTTTTTTTTGTATGTTGTCTACCCTACTATACTTACTGTAAGCTCCTTGAGAGCAAGAACTATTTTTTCCCTTTATTTTTATCTCTGGCTCTTAGTACAGTGCCTGGCTTACACAGTAGGCACTTAATAAATGCTTGAGATAAAAATCTTCTACATCTAGGGGCTTTTGACTCATTTCAG
Source organism: Monodelphis domestica (assembly GCF_027887165.1). NCBI lineage: Eukaryota > Metazoa > Chordata > Mammalia > Didelphimorphia > Didelphidae > Monodelphis > Monodelphis domestica. The sequence goes on from NC_077231.1 coordinate 170,590,121, forward strand.
GTACCCCCCTTCCCTCCCTCCCTCCACCTGGTTAATGAATGCTATCCCTGAGCAAAGTGACACCAAAAGTTGGTTATTCAAGGGGTTGGGAATGGAATGGATTACTCTTTTGTTCCCTATGCCTTGGCTAGAAACTGAACAAATGTGTTCTCATTTTTTTTAACCTGCCCATTCTTACCAATCTCTATCAGTATTGACATGAACTATGCAACAAGAATTAGCAGATACTATTTTCTTTATACAATTAGCAAGGAAAAGAACAAAGATCATAGGGAGAAAGGAACATCTGTAGATACGCATAGGCACCATCAAAGGGGAGATACCAAATGTATCAAAGAATTGAATGTTTTAGACTCTTCCATCTCACAAGAAGAGGTGAAACAATAGCTTTCTTCTATAGGAGAACATATTGTCTCTGCAGGGGCACTTGTGTCACTTTGCCAAACTTGGTCTGATATACACAACAAATACCCTTATTAGCAGCAGCAACAATGGTATCTCATTTTAGAGTCTTTGTAGGGAACAGCAAAAAGGCATGAACCCAAAGATCTAGCTGAGCACTAAATTTGGGAAAGTACAAATGGAGCCAAGTTGGAGGATAATCACAGAACTTCAGCATTCATCCTGGCTCCTTCTTTTTCTGGCAATCTCATCCAAGAAATGTGCATCAAAAGTTCCAAAAACTTGGGTTCCACAGATTAGTGATTAGTTATTTCTATCTCCTAGATGGCAGTGGCCTTGCAGGATAACAAGTGAAAATATTACAGAGGTAGGTAAAGGAATTTAACATAAATGAGTGGCCAACATCTGATACAGTTGATTGTGAAAAGCATTTTGAGTAAAGTTTTGAAATAACGAGCAGATATAAATTAGAAGTAGAGATCTGGGGTCTTCCAGGTAGATACAAAGATATAGGTGAATCTTTTAATTAGTGATAAAAGATGTGGAAATGTGTATCTTGAGGTATTATTAGAGTCAAAAGAAAGATTTGTCCAGAGAGTAAAGGCCTAATGTGCTTAAGAACAGAAGGAAAGAGATAATGGAGATAGGAAAAAAATTGGAAGTTTGAGGTTAAGGCAGTGATTAATAGGACAGGGTTCCATTATGCATGTTAATTGTAGGGTTACCCTCATAAAAGAGAAAAGATACTCCTTTCTCCAGGAAATAAAGGAGCTAGAAAGTATATGGATGAAGACAGAGATCCACAGAAGTTATTTTAAGGTGGAAAGAAATAAGGTCAGAGAGAGAAATATATAGAACTCATTGGATAACTTTAATTTCAACAAAGTATGATGGTAGGTCATCTGCTAAGAGTAATAGATGAATTGGGAATAATTTAATGAGTGGAACTGCCATTGTAGGGAACATACTCAATGAACCCACCATGCCCTCAAATTTTTTATGACTTTTCTACCATTCATTGCCAAATTTCTTCATCAATAAGGAAAGTCTTAGGCAAATGGGCTTTAGTCCTTGTTTTAACAGTAGTCAGAACACATTGCTTTCTAGTTTAGTGGAGATGGTAAGGCCACCTTGCTCAAAGCCCCACTTCTTTCTCTCATACTGGGAGTTCACTGAGTTTTCTGATTATAACCAAGTATACTCTCTTAATATGGGGGAAATACAATTGATTTAGAAACTTGCCATTCAAATGTGGAATCTCACAGGGATTCCTCATCATGGATTCCAATTCTGGTTGATTGGTTGATTTTAGAGGATCCGAGGGGTCAGAACAGAGAACCCATCACTATGTTCATACTCATCCACAGGCTCTCACACAAAGCACTGGGACTCCAAACTCTCAAATACTCCATAACACTCCTACTTGATAAAACTCAGTCTATTTTTCTACCTCTGTTTGTCTCTTAGCCTCCTTAGACTTATTAGAATCATTCCTCCTTGCCTTTTTTTTCATTTCTCTGTTTTCACACATTTGAGGCTAGTTTCTATGATCTCACTTCTCAAGAGCATCAGTGATGAGAATATGTACATGCATCTTAAGTAAGACCAAAGACATATTTAGTAAGACCAAGAACCTTCCATTCTAACAGGAAAGATCAAAAGACTTGTACTGCTTGGATTCAACTAAAGGTTGAAATTTTGGAAACATAGATGGAGTCAGAAAATGTTGCCATATTTCCTCATAGGAAGTCAACATAAGTCAATGATTAAAACCGTTCTGAGTCTGAAAAGAGTTAAGAATTCTTTCAGGAGAAAAAAAAAGGTACTCATTTGAGAATCAAATAAGCAAAACAGAGTTTGATTAGAAACCTGATTTTTCAGAAGTGGTGAAATCCATGGACATGGGATGATCTATAAGCTAAGAATAGATATTAAAGTTGAGTAAGTCCATATCAGACAAGGAGGCAAGTCACAAGGAGTCTTGGAGAAATGAACTATTTGTCTGACTCTATCCATCTCCCCTAAGTTAAGATGAAAATATGTGTTTGTCTCTACTACACCCCACATCTTCCCACCTCTTAGCTCACCTCAATTGGTACAGATGACAAAGAAAACCTAAGGTTTGGTAGAGTAGAGCACACCTAACAGCTCACTGGGGCAAGAGTAAAGATAAAGAGGTACCAGAGTGAAATGGAAAGAACCTCAAACTTAAAGACAGAGGACCTCAGTTCAAATCCTAATTCTTCTACTTACTAAACGGCAAATTGCTTAACTTATTTGGGTCTCAGTTTCCACACTTGTAAAATGAAGGTACTTGTCTAGATGACTTCTGAGATGCTTTTATGTTATGTAAGCTATTATGTTATGATGGTATTATATATATATATGTATATTAATGACAATGCCTAGTACAATTTCTTATAAAATGCTAAATACTCAACAAATATCAACTAATTGATTCACAGGGTTTAAATCTGATAGAGAGTCAAGTGAAGTCAGAATTGGTTAATAGACTGAGTGAGTCATGATTGACTGGGGGTCTCAATAATGGTGAAGGTCAGTTTAATTAGTTGTGAATGTCAAGAAATAAGGAGAGCAATGGTAATGCCCAATTCAAGATACAAATTAGAAAAGTTCAGACTGATAGTGTGGTTTATGGTGAGACTAGATTCAATATGGTGGGGGGACCAACTATGATTTCACTCTTTAAATGTCACTCCCCAGCTGTTTTCCTGCTATGCATCCTCCCTTTCAATTAGGTTATCCAGCTCCTGCTGTGGGGTCTCCATATGATCCTCTATAACTTGCTTGACCCAGGTCCACTCTGCTGATGATCTTCTGTCATTTTCATGCCTTGTTGCTGCCAAAGTGCTCTTCCTCTTTCCTTTCTACTTTAATCCCTTTGATTTCTTTTTCTTCTCTAATTGCTATAGCTAGCATTTTTAGTACAATATTAAATAATAATTGTGATAATGGGTATCCTTGCTTCACTCCTGATCTTTGTGGAAAAGCTCCTAACATATCCCCATTGCAGATGATACTTGCTAATGGCTTTATTTATTTATTTATCTATCTATTTATTTATTTTTATTAAAACCCTTACCTTTGGCTCCAAGGCAGAAGAGTGGTAAGGGCTAGGCAATGGGGGTCAAGTGACTTGCCCAGGGTCACACAGCTGGGGAGTGTCTGAGGCAGATTTGAACCTAGGATCTCCCATCTCTAGGCCTGGCTCTCAATCCACTGAGCTACTCAGCTGCCCCCTTGCTAATGGTTTTAAATAAGTACTGTTTATTATTTTGAGGAAAGGTCCATCTATTCCATTACTTTCTAGTGTTTTCAATAGAAATGGGCATTATGTTTTTTCAAAGTTTTTTTCTGCATCTATTGAGATAATCATGTGATTTCTGTTAGTTTGGTTATTGACATGGTCAATTATGTGGATGGTTTTCCTAATATTCAACCATTTCTTGCATTCCTGGTATCAATCCTACCTGGTCATAGTGAATAATCCTTGTGAAGACCTGCTGTAGTCTCTTTGCTAGTATCTTATTTAAGATTTTTGCATCTATGTTCATTAAGGAGATTGGTCTGTAGTTTTCTTTCTCTGTTTTTGGTCTTCCAGTTTGGGAATCAGTACCATATTTGTGTCATAAAATGAATTTGGTAAGACTCCTTCTTTGCTTATTTTGTCAAATAGCTTGTGTAATATTGGGATTAGTTGTTCTTTAAATGTTTGATAGAATTCACTTATGAATCCCTCTGGTCCTGGGGATTTTTTCTTGGGGAGTTCCTTCACAGCTTTTTCAGTTTCTTTTTTCTGAGATGGGATTATTTAAGTATTTTATTTCCTCTGCTGTTAATCTGGGCCTTTTAAAAATATTCATCTATTTCATTGTCATATTTACCATATAATTGGGCTTCCCTTTTTGTTTTACATGTAGGGACAGTAATCAGATAAACACTACTATTTCTAGAAAGAACAAGTCAATTGAATGTCCTGTGGCTCCACTCATCAACCCTTATGACTTCTCAATCCAAAATGTCTTTTGCTGGATACCACTGACTTAAATGTAATGTCCTCTTTATTTAGATTGTGAGCCCTTTGAGGGTAGGGACTACTTTTCTTTTTGTTTTTGCATCCTCAGCACTATGCACAGCGCCTGGCATATAAAAGAGTTGGTGCTTATTTCATTGCATCCAACTCCCTGTGATTGAAGTCCCTTCTCCAAAGCAGATCTGAACTTACTATGTTACAGTCTTCAAGAGTTGCCTCATGTTGTTGAATAATTAGGCAATACATTTTCATCACTGAGCCTTCAGATTTACTATTAAATAATCATAACAGTTGCTTTGGTAGTTTCTAGGGTTTGATGGTAGAAATCAGCAGCAGTTCTTTCCCTGTTATATCTATTTCTCAACTCCCTATCTACTGAGCTCTCAAAAAAATACACTATTTTGACCCCAAAAAAGTATCCAATTTGAGATCCTTATCCATCTAAGCAATAGAGAGTCTTGATACGTACAGCTGGTTCTCATTTTCTTTTGTCTTCCCAAAATTATGGCTTTAGTTCATTTAGAAATAGATACAGAAGATGAAAAAGACCTTTTATATTTGAAATCGCCACAATTGCCACTATCAAGAAAGGTCCTTTATTGCCACAGAATGGAAATAGAGTGCTTGTTTTTCTTCTGAGCACTTTGTATGAAAGAACTAATTGAGCTCATTTTCAGGGTTGCTGTAATGTCTATTGGCCAGGCTGCTGTCTACTCAGCATTTAGCATGGTGTTTTGCATGCATTAGACAATCGATAAATATCTGTGGATTTACTTTGTTGATTTGATTTACTCCAAAACAATTGCCTGGAATCTTTTTTTAAAGTACTGGTTGTTCTCAGTTTCATTGGAAAGGAGAAATGGATTGATATTTGTTATTTGGAAAAATACAGGATTAATAAATTGTCACACAAATAAATTGAAATTTTCAGATAGAATTTGGTAATAAAAGTCATTATTTGAATACTAATAATAATTTTGAACAGCTAGAAAATTAGAAATGATTTAACATGTTGAAGATTTAACATGTAGAATTGAATGAATGAGTGAAAAACAATTAAGCTTTTGTTATTTTATTAAGCATTTATTAATTATTATTACAGGGTATGAATGGAGATATAAATGTAAAGAGATAAAATATTCTTCTCCCTTAGAGTGTTTATATTCTAATTGGGGAGATAATACAAAAAAGGTGATTCTCTTATTTAAAAAAAATTTTTAAATGGCAAATGCAATAAAGAAAAACGAAGAAATTTCACTGATTATATTGCCATTTTGTAGATAAAATAGAGGTAAAATAAAAATCTGTTTACTAGTAGTCTTCAGAATCATATTAGCAGAGATGTTTGCTTATTTGCATAACCAATTTTGATTAAACTTTGCTACATCTAAGTATCCAATTTCATTCTTCATCTTTTCCTCATTAAGCCTGAACTGTCTTAGGCAGCTTATTTTTTTTTCTACTCAAGTGGTATGAAAAACTGTGTTTTAACTCAAAAATTCATTCCTATGTGGCAGATGAAGAACTCAAGGATGGCAGTATTTTTGAACATGGATTAAAATAATTTTCCAAAATCAACTGGAGCAAAATAGATGAACACTTATTTTTGTATTTTCTAAGCCATATGGACCCTACAGCTATATAGACAGCAGGTGTTTTTTCAGTAATGTTTTTAGGATCCTCACTGACATTTAAAGAAATAAAAGAGGATAATTTTAAGGGTAGAATTGAAATCAACTATAGTAGCAATAGAAATACTTTCATTTTTTTTACATTTTCCAACCCCATGTGTGTGGTCTGCACATCTTCAATCATTTCTTTGTTTTCTTTGGAAAATAGTTCTCTACCTCGTGTGTTGCCAAAGCTATATTTTGAGAACTATTTTCCATAAAAGTCATCATTAGTCATTCAAATTGACTTCTTAATATATATCTTATACACACACACATGCACACACACACGTGCATGTGTGTGTGTGTGTCCCCCCTTCTCTTTTCTTTTTTTTTAACCCTTACCTTCCATCTTGGAATTAATACTCTGTATTGGTTCCAAGGCAGAAGAGTGGTAAGGGCTAGGCAATGGGGGTCAAGTGACTTGCCCAGGGTCACACAGCTGGGTTTTGTCTGAGGTCAGATTTGAACCTAGGACCTCCCATCTCCAGACCTGGCTCTCAATCCACTGAGCCACCCAGCTGCCCCCCTTCTCTCTTCTGATACTACTACCACGCTTGTTTTTACCTCATCACCTCAAGCCCAGACTACCATAATAGCATTACATCAATCTTCCCTTCCTCAAGTCTTTCCTCTGTAGTCTATCCTCCACTCAGTTATTAACCTGATCTTCCTAAAGTACAAATCTAACCCTCTCATCCCTCCCATTCCATAAAACTCAATAGCTCCCTCCTCTTTGGTTTTTAAAGCCCTTTGTAACATGGTCCTTTTCTACCTTTTGAGTATTCTTATAGCTTACTCCCCTTGAGAAACTTTATGATAAGGTGACAGTGACCCTGTGCTCTTTGGCATGACACTCCATGTGTCTGGAATTCTCTCCTCTTCATCTCTACTTCTCTGATTCTTGACTTCTTCAAAGTCAATTCCATCTTCTATGAGAAGTCTTTCCTGATCCTCCCTTAATGCTAGTGCCTTCCCTCTGAGATTACCTCCATTTAGTCCTGTATACTTAACCTCTTTTTACATAGCTCTTTGTATGTTGCCTCCCATTAGCCTGTGAGCTCCATTAGAGCAGAGACTGTTCTTTGCTTTTCTTTGTATCCACTAGGCTTAGCACACTGCCTTATTCTTAATAAATCCAATATATACACCTACAAAATTCTGACTGAAACATTAAAAATATCCTCCTTTATCTTTAGCCTAGAAAGCCTTATTGAGTATAAAATCTATTGCAGGGTGAGAAGTTCTGGGGCACATACTCTTTTTTATTTTTATTTTGCTCCAGATAACCCATTCCATCTTTATTTTTTAAATATTTTACTTTTTCCTCAATTACATGTAAAATATTTTTAAATATGCATTCATTTTTTAAAAAAAAGTTTTGAGTTCCAAATTCTTAGACTTCTTCCTATTCTCCTTCCCTCATTCCATTCCTCTCTCCTTCCTCCCTGCAATGGCAAGCAATCCAATATAGATTTCATGTGGGACATGTACTCTATATTAGGAGTTCCTAACCTGGAATCTATAAACTGCTAAGGAATTAGTGAACAGATTTCAGGGAGTCTATGAACTTGATAAGGAAGAAATATATATATAGAGAGAGAGAGAACTTTCATTTTACTAACTTCAAACTACAATTTAACATTCCTTTCTTTTATGAATGTAGGCAATAGCAGCCTTTTCAATGATATATTTAGTAGTAATAAAATTTAACTTTAACTTGCTTATATTTTAAATGTATTACCTTATTATTTAATATATATTAGTAAATAAACACACATATTAGCTTATCATTAAAAATGTTAGCATAGTTTAGTAAATATTTGTTGACTCAAAAAAATTCCCCAAATTCTTTGCCAAAGTTATGGCCCTGCTGGCTGACCAAAATAATACTTACAATGCCTCTCCACAGATAAATACAAAGTTCCTGAAATATAGTGTAAGAAGAAGAGTCCATTAAATAGTCAGCACAACTTTAATGGGTTTGGTATACAAATCAATCAATATCTTCAGCCTACTCTTTGCCAGTTTCTATGCTAAGCACTGGAAATACAAAAACATAGCTGAAACCATATCTGCCCTCAAGGAGCTTAAATGCTATCTCACTAACACAAAAGTAGCATAAATCAGTATTTGGAAGTCATGTCTCATTTCTGTCCATCCTCTATCTAACGGATATATTTATTTCAACTAAGATGACTAAGAAACCATTGCTAGTAGTAACAGACTATAATGGAGACAAATGGAGAAAGTGGAGTTATCCCTATTTCTATGGCAATATTTCTCCCTAAGGAAAGACATTCTCATGATAATAGCTCATTTTTTTTGCAACATTTCATAGTTGACAAAATGTTTTCCTTATAGTATGCCTGTGAAGTAGGTAGGTAGATAAATCAATTGATTGCTAGATTGAGTGATTGAAAGATAGATATTCAGGTAGATTGATCAAACATTTAAGCATTTACTATGTGCTAGGCACTGTGATTAATGCTTGGTAGTAGTAGTCTCTCAGTAACTGAGGATGACGATTGTCTTTGTGCGTTTTCATCTATGATAGATGAGTATACACAAAGACACTTGTGCGTGAAAGAGATTTAAGTGGAAAAGTTGATGCACAGAGACAGTCCCACTCTCTCGGCTTTGGAAGCCTGGTTCCAGTGGCACGAAAAGTCATTACACCTGGAGACTTCCTCAGCTGCATTGGATGACCGTGTTGTCTTTTGTGCTCCATCACGCCCTAAGCACTCCACAGTGCTTTGCTGCGTCGCCATCTCAGCCGTTGAACCTTCTTATTGGTTTCTTCCGTCTGTTCAGCTGAAGCAGTCTTCACATGCTGGGTGAGCAAAACCCTGGTTCACCAGGGGTTGACGACCTGATGGCTACCCTCACAAGGTTTAGCCGGCCTGTCGAAGCTGTTGCCCGGGTTGTGGCTGCTGCCGCATGCTAGAAGCTACTGGGAGCCACAAGTGAGAGCTGGGTGTCAGGTGGGGGTCAGAGGCTGGAGAGCTGCCCTAGAAGGGCACGACAAGCCCTCCATACCAGAGATACTACCCCTCCCTGAACACTAAAGGAGGATAAAGACAAAGGCCTAGCATGGTGCTTAAAAACATCCATGTGAATTAAAGGCTCACAATGATGGGGGGGGGGGGCAAGAAATGCTAAGAACACAAAAAAGTGAGGATTTTTTTTTAGCTGATGGAAAGGAATGATGGAAGGAGCAGAATAGTACAGCTAGAAAGAAGGCAGAGCAACAATCATTATTTTGCTTCTTTTCTCTACCAAGGAAAATAAATAAAAATTGTGTATTGTTAGCCAAGTAGTGATAGTAAGAATCCTGGCTGCCCTAAATTTAACTCATTAGGAGAGTAGCTAGGTAGCTCTGTGGTTAAAGAGCCAGCTGGGAACAGGAGGTCATGGGATCAAATGTGATCATGGATACTTCCTAGCTGTGTGACTGGGCAAGCCATAAACTTGCCCCAAACTGCCTAGTCCTGGTTGTTCTTCTGCCTTGGAATCAATACTCAGTATTGATTCTAAAACAGAAGGTAAGGATTTTTTTAAAAAATTCAACTCATTAGGCCCAAATGAACTACATCCTGGGACACTGAAAGAACTTGCCAGTGTCTCTGCTGAGGCACTGTTATCTCTGCAAGATGTCAGAAAATGAAAGAAATAGTAGAGGACTTGTGAAGATCAAATATTGTCCCAGTTTTTAAAAAAGCAGGGGTGGGGTGGGGAAGAGTAGAATGAAGCAAACTAATGGGCAATTAATTTGTCTTCAATTCTTTGCAAAATTCTAGGTTATGACATTAAAGGGAAAATCAGTAAACATGTACAAAAGGAAGTAGTGACCACCAAGTGCCAGTATGACTTCCACAAGAATAACTTTTGCCATAATAACCTTATGATTGACAGGTCAGAAGAAAAGATAAGCTACTTCTCTCACCCATCTGCTTGAGCCCATGTTCCTCAGTTCCTCGCTGCTGCCTCTGGCATTGCTATTGCTGATACTGCATGCTCCTACTCCTGAATCCTCCTCCTGATCTCTCGCCCCAGCCCAGCCCCAGCCCCAGTCCTGCTGGGCTGCTGGTAGCTGCCGCTGTGTCTTCAGAATCACAAACTAGCTGGTAAAAACTGGGGTGTATTTTCTTTAGGCACCGATTAGCTTCCTAACTCCTTCACCATATGGTTGGGGAACCAAACTGCTCCCTAGCATTTTTCCTCAGGGGGGCAGGGGAAGGGGAGAAGGAAGTTACTCTTCCAAACAGGAAGTAAATTATAAGCATGGAGTACTCTTTGAAAGAGCAATAAATTGCCTATTTCAAACAGCTTCTGCCATTCATGAGTGCACTGATCCTTTCACTTATCTTGTCTGAGATTCAGGGGAGAAATTCAGGTCCATTTGGGCCTGCCCAGTGTCTAATATTCGTCCAATTTGGGATTCCTCTTCACCATGTTCAGCGAGGCATTCTCCCTCACTATGGGACAGCCAAAAAAATCTGACAAAAGGAATCTGGACAGATAGAGAAAGGAACTTTAAAGAGATTGGAGGTGAAAATAATAAGCCTTTTCAGACTACATTGTTTTATGAAAGTCTCTGTATTTTATTGTATTTTGCTGATTGTTTTAAGATTTAATTTTGTTGTTTTAAGTTCATATGTTAATGTATTCAATATTATTCTGTTTCACTGAATCAGTTTAATCTACTGTGTTTTAACTACTGATATATTCTGTTACCTTTCCCCTATAACTATACTAAACAAATATTATTGAATAAGCATATAAAAACAGTTTTTTCTTGATTTTGGCTTTGTAAATGGTCACATGGATGATGGATGGACTCCATCAACCTGGTTAACAACCTTTGGTAAATTTAATGAGCTAAATATCTTAAATTGATTTTAAGGGGTCTTTAGACTGATTTAAAAAAATTTTTTTCAGCAACTGACTGATCATTTTGCCTACCTCTGAGTTATTTGTAACAAAAGGTAAAGGGTCCATTTTATTTTATTTTTTATTTTAAGTTAGTTGTTAATCAAGAAAATCTAAACTAGCCATTTGACTACCTTCATAATCAGAACGGATGCCAGGGAGCATGAACAGGTCAAAAAAGCAAATGTGGCCAAACGCAGGGGCAAAAGAGAAAGAATTCTTATACCTTAGGTCAATATTTACCCCTTGCAAACTCATCATTTAGTTCCTCCCCTGGACATTGTAATACATGTTTGATTGGTAAATAGTCACTGAGAAGCTGGTCTTAAAGACCTCAATCCCTTCCTTATTGCTTTATCATAGGAAGGGAAGTGTCTTTGTTGGGATGCAGAAGATGCTAACACTTAGTGCACTTTTTTTTCATTTTTTGAAAATTTTATTTAATTAGATGATTTAGAATTTTCCCCTGGTTACAAGACTCATGTTCTTCCCCTCCCCTTCCCCCACCCCTTTCCCATATCTGACGCATAATTCCTCTGGGTTTAACATGTGTCATTGATCAAGACCTATTTCCATATTATTAATATTTGCACTAGGGTGATCTTTTAGAGTTAAAGGGTCCATTTTAGTAATTGAAGTGAAGTACAATTATAATCCCTACCTCCCACATATAACAGTCTCATACCAAAAGAGCTAGGAAGTTGATCCCAGGGCATGGTACCCCTGGATGGCTCCCAAGAGGGAGCATCTCTCATTTGTAACTCTTCAGTTTAATTTACTTCCACCAGAACAATCTAGACTTCTTAGTAATGTTCTAGATCCAAATAAGTTTTACTTTGTTTTAAAATATCTCAACCAAGGTTGAAAGATTTACTATACCTGAAAAACCTGTGACAAGTATCCATTAGCTTTAAATGTCATACAGCAGACTCATGTAAAATATAATAGTGGGTTTGTTTGCTATTGTCATTAAATGGGCTATTATAACTTTGGGGATATTGATACTTTTTGAATGTGCCTTACCTGTTGTATTATTGTTCTTTATAAAAAACTGTTACTTTGTAAAGATCATTAATCACTATGGATACAAATACAAGCAAAAAGTAATCTCCTCAAGGAGTTTACACTCTAATTGAGTAGGATGACACAAAAAGGAGAATGAAAAATTACAGCATGGTGTGGAGTTGGTCACGAGAAGGGAGATAAAAGCTTGATTCCAGAAATATAAGGTAAAAGTTAAGCTACCAGAAAAGAGGATGACCCCATGCTGAACATCAATCAATATTCAGGTGTGGAGGAGATAGAGAGAGAATGAAAATAATATTATTTCCATTTTGAGGGTTCAACTCAGCAAACCTACTTTTAAGTAGCTACTATGTACTGAGGATAGGGAGACATAAATTAATGTGTTTTTTTTTAATTTTTGCCCTCAAAGACCTTAAATGCTACTGGATGAAGGTACAGAGACTCAGGAAGGTAAAGTAACTTCTGTTAATGCAACATAAGTTCATAAGCTCACATGGAGAGGTAGTATGACATAAAGGAAGTGTGGTTTAGGATACCTTGGAAGAAGCCTTGGGTTTCAACTCTCCCTTCTGAGCCATACTAGTTATTTGATGTTGGGTGAATCACTTAACTTCTCAGTGCCTTCAGGCAACTCTGTGGCTGTATGTAGCAGAATAAGTGTCAATGTAATTCACTTGTTAGAAGAAATTTCTTATTGGGAGTTCTCAATATTGATAAAATCATAGGTCCCTTAAAAAAAAAGGTCAAATAAATTTTTTGACTACTACATCATATTTGACTCAAATTGAGTTTGCAGTCCATAAGAAGCCACAGATATTCTTCCACTTGTACTGCTTTTTCACGAAGCCTCTTACATCTTATACAATTGATTTCCCTGTCCCCTATTTGGAGACAGAAGAAATATCATTGACATAAAATTTATCTTATTTTAAAAACCCACATTTTTTCAGCCCATCAAGATTTTTTTGTAGTCTATTTCTGTTATCTAAAACACTAACTGCCCCTCCTAGCTTTGTGTCATCTGCAAATGAGATGGACATTTCAACTGCGTTCATAGATAAAATAGCATCAATTTCAAATCATCTTTGCCTTTTTCTTCTTTCATTCTCCAGACCATCAAGTGCTAAATCCTGTTAATCATCTGTGAAAAACCCTCTTGTATTCCTCCCCCACATACACATATATTCTTTTTATCTAGTTTTTATACCTTTAGTCTTCAATCTGTTCCTTATGTGATGCAGTATATCTCAATGCATAGCTCTGACCACATTACTTTTCAGCTCAAAAATATCCAATGGCTTTCCATTGCTTATGGAATAAAATTGAAATTCTCTAGACTGTCATTTAAGACCCCCAATGATATCTTCCACTAATTTTAACATTATGGTCAAACTAGACTTTCTCCCCTTTCCCACGTGTAGAAATCCATTGTCATTCTTGGATGATTTCCCTGACATCTCCACCAATTGAAATAATTTCCTTCCTTCAAGGCCCATCTCAAATCCTACCTCTTCCATGAAGTGTTTCCTGATTCCCTTCTAGCTAGAAGTGATCATTCATCCCCTAAATATCTCTTGCTCTTTTGTTTAAACTTCTCCTGCACATTTGTAATAGCATATCTTTTGATTCTGATGAAGAGCAGTGAGATTGAGCATGAAGTGGATTTAAGTGAGGCACAGTTGTACAAAGTCATCAGCCTCACTCTCTCTTCAAAAGTCATTGAAGCCCAGTGACAAGACAAAAGTCAGGACAGCGAGGGATGGTCCAGGATTCAGTGGATGACTGTGACATTTTTGATGTTTTCCCAAGCTCTTAGGGCACCACAGTGCCTACTTCTACTGCCTTTGTGGTCATTGGAACACATTGGTATTATCTATCCTGCTCGGGGAAGTCTACATGTGCTTGGGCTTGATATCCCCCTAACTCCCTGACAGTTTTGAGTCTCCACTTCTATTATAGTTATCCATGTATTGCCTCACTCCTGATTTTGAAATCTTTGAAGGCAAAGTCTATGTCTTGCTTCATTTTTACATTCTGCTCATCTAGCACATGGTAGCTACTTCATATATATTTCTTGAATTAAATTCAATAAGTTACAATGGGTTGTCATCTTCATTGGTAGGACAAATCCTTATAACAATGAAATCATAGATATTTGGCATATTATCCTATTACTATCATGGGATTATTCCCAGCTCAATATAGTCAGCCACTCATGCTTGTTGATTTGACTTATACTTGATTTATATATCTAGCCTTGATTTCTGCTCTAAATTATTAATCCTATCTTTTGAACATCTCAAACTGAATGACATATAAGCATTTGTAAACTCTACATGTCCATAGCAGAACTCAGATTTCCTTCTCCCCAAACCTTCCACTCTATTTACCTTCCCTATTACTTTTGAGGTTACTACTACCCTCCTAGGCACCCAGTTCACAATGTTGGTATTATCCTTAATTTCCACCCATTTAGAGAATACTGGAGAGTCAGGTAAAAATTAAAACAATAATTAAATTAAAGTAGCAGCATATAATATTAGCCTTTGTCAATATTAGCACTAAATCCAATAGAAAAAAAAAACATAGAAAAAGAAATTCCATTGAAAATAATTACAGAACGTATAAAATGTCTTTGAGACCATCTACAGACATAAAAACTAGAAGAATTCATCTTCTATACTCCATTTGTTATTCAGAGTTGTGTAATGCCAATGTTATAAAAATACTATAAAATGACAATACTGCATCATTTCATTTGCAGAATTAATGTCATGCCAGTCAACCTGCCAAAGATTTATTTTACAAAACTAAATTTTTTTTCTATACTAACAAAAGGTCAAAAATCTCAATGGAAATAATGAAAAAATGAGAAAGGAGGGCGGTCCCTGGTAGTACTGATTTCAAACTGTACTACACAGTAGTAATTGTCAAAGCCATTTAGTATTGGCTAAATAATAGAAAAGCTGATCAATGGAACAAATTAGATACACAGGACATAGAAACAATCAAAAGCAGTAGCATGATATTTGATAATAAAAAAAGAATCTAGCTAGTGGAGTAAATATTCATTAATAGACAAAGACTTCCTAGGGAAAATGGAAAACAAGCTAAGAGAAATTAGGCATAGATCAACATTCTATTCTATATACCACAATAAGCGCCAAATGAATTCATGATCTAGATATTTTAAAATCACACTGTAAACAAATCAGAGAGGCAGAAAAAGAGATATTGTTCAATTGCAAGGATAGACAAGGAGTTCTTTACCAGAGAATAGAGAAGTCTGTAGGAGATAAAATAGAAACAGGTTTGTATAAAAAAAAAATTATAACTAGAGAGGAAATGGTTAACTCAGGAAAAATCTTAGCAGCCAGTTCATTTAATGAAGTTCTGATTACAAAGATTTATAAGGAATTGATACAAATATATGAGATAAGAAACATTCACAAACAGATAAAGATATGAACAGACATATTTGAGACTTCTCCAAAGAAGAAGGGTTAACTATTAAGTACTATATGGGGAAAATGCTTTAAAGCAGTAGTAAAAGAAAGGGGGGGATGACTCCGAAGTTCCATTTTGCACTCATGAGATTGGCAAAAATGACAAAAAAGAAAGTAAGAGTTGTTAGAGCAGCTATGGGAAGGCAGGCAAGCTTATGCACTGTAGTTGGATCTGAGAATCTGTAAAACAATTTGTAATTATACCAAAAAATCACTAAACTGTTTGACCTTTGACTTAGTAAAAATCTTACTAGATACATGTGCCAAAGAGATCAATAGAGAAAAAATACATATAAAATATAAAATATTCTTAGCAGCAATTTTTGTGAGGTCAAAGAAGTAGAAACCAAAGGATTACAAATCATACAGAGATTTATTTAACCAATTATATAACAAAAATAGAATATTATTAAGTGGGGGTAGGGGTAGAGCAAAGTATAAACCAGGGCCAGTTGAACTTCCCAATATTCTCCTCCAAACAACTTTAAAATTAATTTTGAAGAAGCAGAGGCAACAAAAAATCAGAAGAAAACAGTTTTCCAGTCTAAGACTATTTAGGAGATTAACTGGAGAGGCCACATGTCTATAATGTGGCAAGAACACTGGCAATATGCCATGGAGGTGACTGGGAGAACAGTAGCTTTGGGAGCTCCCAAACCAGAGATGGTAAGGGGGCTGGAGAACTTGTCAGAAAAAGAGTTGAGGGGATTCTTTGATGGCCCTGGGAGCAGCTTGTGCTGATTGGCAATTCTATTGCCATAAATAGTTCCTGGGTAGAGAAAGGATTGGTCACAATAGAGCAGGGACCTTGGTCATAGTTCTAGGGGTAAGATAAGCACTAAATAGTGCTTGTGGCTACAGGGGATGAGGGTAAAGACCAGAGGGCAGAAGAAGAGATCAGTGGCCACACCTTTCCCAGTATAACACCACTTTGGAAGCACTGAATGTTTGTAGACCTCCAAAACTAGGTCTGGAAATAGCATCACAGAAAAACCTAAAGCTTGGCACAGTGCCTCACTATTCCTAGGTATATGGATCCAACTTTAACATAAAGTTCAAGATGAAGAAATAAGCTGGGGAAATGAGCAAACAACAAAAAAATAACTTGGCCATAAAGAGCTACTATAGTGGCAGAGAAGACAAAGGCATAAACGTAGAAGAAGACAGCAATGAAAAATAGCTATAAGCACATTGAATTCAAAAGGCTAATTGAATTCAAGGCCAACGAGAATTCCTGGGAGAATCAAAGTAAGGGCAATAGAGAAAAATTTTAGAAAAAAAAGCAACACAAGGAAATTATGAAAAAGGAATTAATAGTTTGGTAAAGACACCTAATCCCCCCCCCCCCAAAAAAAAAATTAGCCTATTAGCAAAAAAAGGCACAAAAATCTACTGAAGAGAATTTCTTTAAGCAGGAAAGGTAAACTGGAAAATCAGATACAAAAATTCAGCAAAGAAGATGATTCTTTATTAGAATTGGACAAGACCACAAGAAAGAATAAAATAGTCAAAAGAATGAGAAATAGAAGAAAATCTGAAATATCTCATTGGAAAAACACCTGACTTGGAAAATAAATCAGAGAGATAAGTTAAGAATTATTGAACTAACTGAAAGCTATGATAAAAAAGTCTAGACATCATATTTCAAGAATTTTCAAGGAAAACTGCCCCAAAATCTTAGATCCAAGGGTTAAATAGAAATGGAAAGAACCCAGTGATCACCTCCTGAAAGGAATCCCAAAATGAAAATTCCAAGGACTATTATAATCAAAGTTACCAGATCAAAAAGAAAATATTACAAACACCCAGAAAGAAATAATACAAATATAATGGTGTCACAGTCAGAATAACAGAAGGTTTAGCAAAGGGCTTGGAATATAATATTCTTGAAGGTAAGATAATTAGCACTATAGCCAAGAATAACACCCAGGAAAAAAAAAACAGAGTATAATCTTTCAGGGGGAAAAATGAATATTTAATAAAATGAAAGATTTCCAAACATTCATGGTGAAAAGACTAGAGCTGAATAGAAAATCTTATATTCAAACAGAAAAACCCAGAGAAGCATAAAAAAATAAACATGAAAGAGAAATAATAAGGTATTCAATAAAATTAAATTGTTTACATTCCTACATAGGAAGAGAATACATGTAATTCCTAAGAACTTTATCATTATTAGGGCTGTTAAAGGAAGTCTATAGATAAAAGGCAGAGGTGTGAGTGAATTGTTTTGGAATGATCTCAAAAAATGTAGGAGTGAGAAAGAAGGATGTACTAGAAGAAGGAGGAAGGGAGAGGTGTGTAAGGAGGAAAAAGGGGTTATTTTTTAAAAGGTTGGACTTGAATATTTAAGAGTATAGTTGCCAGGAATTTAATTAATTCCAAAGAGATTTTATTTACAATTTATTTACAAAATGTAGAAAGAGTGAAACAAGAATCAGAGAGAGGATAAGGTAAGATATCTAGCCTGAGCACTAAGTAATTTACTCCTGGCCCTTCCAGGCAGGGAGAATTGGTTTCAACTGGCCTCAGCAAAGTCAAGGAACCAAGAAGTTTCTCAAGAGGATAGGTCTTTCCTGAGGCTAGTCTCTTCAGAGAAAAGCCAGCAGTTAAGAGTCAGCTTTTTCACTCACCATGTGTCAGTCCGATCAGCAGGTCCTCCTGGCCCTCTTCACTAGCCTCAACTCAAAAGCATGAAGAATTCCTCTAGTCTCCACTTCCAAAAAATGAAGAACTCCAGCCGAACTCTCTTTCACAGGAGGTTCCACTCCAAGTTGAACTCTGCTCCAAGAATCCCCCCAAACTCTCTGTAGCACTCTCTCTTTTAAAGGCATTTTCTCTTGTGTCACTTCCCCTAATTCCACATCTATCAATCACAGCCAGCTCTCTGCTCTAGAACTACCCAGAAGGCAGTTGGTTGATTCTGATTCGTTACCCATTATTGCACACATGGGTCACAGACCACCCACTTCATGATTAAGTGGGATATTTGCATTTTTGGTGATTAGACCTATATGGGCAGATCTTCATACTTAACCTTTAAGTACCATGTTTGCACTTTTTGTGATCGAATCTAAAAATAGGCAGGTCTCCATACTTAACTTTTAAGTAGGGTGTTTACACTTGTGGGGATTAAAATCTAAAAATAGACATGAGTTACAATTTAAATCTTCACAATCAGGGAAGAGCTAAGTACCTTCATTGTTACAATCATGGGAGAGCCAAATCCAATATTCACAGATGAAATGGGGTAAATTTTCTCACATTAAGGAGGCACAAAAGAGAGCTTTTTCAGTAGAGAAGAAAGTAGAAGTTAAGTGACTTATCCAGGGTCACACAGATACTACGTGTCTGTGGCCATATTTGAACTCAGGAAGATGAGTTTTCCTAACACCAGACCTGATAGGATTATCCACTGTGAGAACTTTTACTATCATTGTTGTTATTGTTATTATTATCTCTGCCTGCTCCTTCAGTTATTGCTCGTTTAGTGGTCTGAATCTGGCTCAGAATAAAAGCTAATTCTTTGGTTGCTCCAGGGTTAGTCTTCTTTCCAAGAAATGCTAGCTATACAAAAGACTATCTCAGACAGGGAATATCGAGTTAGTCCAATGACAAAGGCAGGCCTAGTGTCAACATTCTCTTAGTTCAGGTCTCTTTTGAGACTCTTAAATGACTGAAAATTTGAGAAAAAAAAAAGGAAGTTTACTTTGCCCTAACATAGAAAAAACATGAGACAAGGATACAGCACCACTTACAGTAATTGCCTACATTTTTACACAATACTTATTATGTGCTTTATTATTTCATTTGATTCTCGCAACTACCATAGGAGATGAAGGCTACTACAATCCCCATTTTACAGTTGAGGAAACTGAAGCAAAGAAAAGTTTGCTTATGTTTGTTTGTTTTAATTGAGGCAAATAGAAATTTAAAGTGACTTGCCCAGGGTCACACAGCTAAGTAAGTGTCTAAGATTGAATTTAAACTCAGGTCTTTCTGACTTCAGACTCAGCACTCTATCCACTACACCACCTACTTATCTTAACCACTTTGGTAGATGCAACCTTCCTTGAGTTCTCATAGAAATACATCTAGTCAGGAGGTCATCTGGGTAGGGCAATTCAGGTGGTCTCAGGCACTCATGAGAGCTGAAACTAGATTTCTCTAGTGATTGGGACTTTTTAGACTTTTTAAGAGACCAGAAAGCTGTGTCAGGGAAATTGGGCCATTTTTACCAAGAAAGAAAGTTTTGTCTCCCTTTAGGAAAACCTGATCCCTAATGGGAAAAAGAGGAAGAAGTCCACCACACATTGAAAGAAATGCTGGTAGACAACATTGTTGTCAAATCCATTTGTCCAAGCAAACAACAAAGAGAAATGGAGATATTCTATAGCCTGGAATATAATAGAAAATATATCAGGGGGAATGAATTTTTTAGCTGGGAGCATGATGGGATCCAAAGGGTCTCATCCATGATCTCATCCAAGAGAAAGTCTCTGAAGGCTCCAGGAAGGTTAGCTAGAAATCAAGGACAGATTGAGGAAGCAGCTTCCACTATGTCTGCAACTTCCAAAGTCTTTCTGTCCCATATAGCTCTCCCTAAAAGTTTCTGTCACCGTATGTTTCTTCCACCAAAAAGTACCTCTAGTCTCAACATGGTCTCTGCCAATTAAGAATTATGTCTTCTTGTGCCCTAGGCTTAATTGGAAGACCAGGCAACACTTTTATCTTCTTTACAATTAAAAAAAAATCAAAATTGTTTGGTGAGCTCCCTGTGCATCCCTACTTATAGCCCATTCCTCTTCATTGAAAGTAGTTCCCATGATGTCTTCAGAATTTCTTAAACATGTCCTAACCCTCTCAGGTTCTCTTCCTCTACAATTAAGAGATCTCACTTATCATTCCTCCAAACCCTCTGAAATTTGTTCTCCAAACTCTGGGTTGCATGCCCAATTATGCTCTTGAACATACTCTAGGAGAAAGCGGTCACTTCCTCCCCACGGCTCCTATCATATTTACACTAATAACCACTTCTTCCCTATTGTGAGAATTAAATCCAGAAGGGAATTTCCTTTTGTTGGTACCATCCTGGAATCTTCTCCCAAATTACACTCTCATACCAATGTCATGTCTCTCTTCCTTTTGTAGCCAGGCTAATCCTATGCAAACCTGAGCCCTCACAACCCTGGAATAGGAAAATGACAAAATTATTATTCATGCGAAAAAATTGAGCAGCTCCTAGTATTTCTAGTCAAGCAACACAAAGGAAGTGGTTTTTAAGAGGAAATGTGTGAAATGCTGTATACATATTTAATTATCTCATTAATGCATGTGTGAGGCATATCTAGAAAGAGACTGATTGTTAATTTGATAAATAGGGAATTAGTCTGGAATTCATTATACTGCACCTGTGGGCAATCTTACCTCTTAAATCTGTCTTGAGAATTTCAAACCTTGCTGAGTGTATCAACAGATGCCCAGCTTTAATGTACCAGAGGGGGTCAGGAAATTGGCCCCTGAGGATCCGAATTACAAAATGACTCTTGGGGAAAGTTTCAAAAGGTTTTATGAGGGTGTGTGGTTTTTTTTTTTTAAATAAAGAAATTAACCTCTTTTATGATCTAGCTAACACTTCCTAAAAGGACTTAAGTTTAATTCACAACTAATGTTCCTGAACATTATTGAATAATGCAAAGTGACAACCTCCCAAATTTCTGCCATGCGTCTTTATTCTCATGCCCCCGAAATACCCCACCAACCGTGTAATCAGATCTCAAGATCAGAAACCCATTCCTTGGTTCCAGGTTAAAGTACAAACATTAAGCCTCATCTGTTGTTCATACTTTAGTCTTGACATAATATATATAATACATAATTGATATAAATAACAATCTTTAGAACAGATTTTGATACCAAAAGGCAGATGAATTCAGATTAATCACAACAAACAATCTTGGTTCCAGAGAACAAAAGGTGAGACACATATCTCTCTTGAGAGAGAAAGTGGAGACCTGTAAGTACAGAATATCACATTTGCTAACCAGACATAGCTGCTCGGTGAGTTAGATTGGCTTTGTTTAACAACTGATCTTTGCTACAAGGAAGAGATTCAACTATGGGCAGTGGTGGGACAATACATTAGGAAATTACTGTGTTTTTTTTTAAATCAACTAAAAGGCTTCAACTTTTTAAGTTGAGGGTAAAAAGAACAATCACATTGATAGAAAGGAAGAAACAAATAGCGTGAAGTCACAGGAACCCTAAGGGGAGTGGGGTAAGAGAGCAAAATAGAGCTCCTAGGGTAAAGTATTAAAGGGAGACACTAGATGCCTCAAATCCAGATTTGGTAACTTAGTCTCATCTGGGCCTGGTTGGAAAGGAGAAAACGAACTCTAAATCTTAAGAGGAATAATTTTCTCTATTAAGTGTCCAACAAGTCTGGCAATCCCTAAACATGGTACAATGGCAGTCCCCTGATGTTTTGGTGATTGGCTATTCTATGGAGGGGCTTCTTTATGGGGGCTATAACCCGCAGATATAGCATGCCATCTTTACTTACATTTTTTCTGGCAAGAGTAGAATATGTGGAAAGCTAAATGCCAATCCTGCATGCATTATATTTTGTAAATCAATATTTGTCTTTTTATAGCATTTAGAGAGAAGCTAAAATGGCACTCAAAGATGCATAATCTCATGCAGTGATTATTCATGTTAATGATTCCAGACATCATGAATTTATTTTGTTATT
The DNA here is from genome assembly GCF_027887165.1 of Monodelphis domestica. Classification (NCBI taxonomy): domain Eukaryota; kingdom Metazoa; phylum Chordata; class Mammalia; order Didelphimorphia; family Didelphidae; genus Monodelphis; species Monodelphis domestica. The sequence goes on from NC_077231.1 coordinate 170,612,462, forward strand.
CATAAATCTGACAAGGTGTCTCATTGTAATTATACATTAACTATCCTGCCTCACTAAATCCATAATTTCAAACCCACTGCCAGATTTAGCTCATGTGTCATATTCCTGGGGCATCTTGGAAGCATTTTATCTCAAGGCTGATTAATTAACTGCTCAGTAGCTATTGTGTCCTCTCACAACAGCATCACATTAGCTTGATGCAATAGACTTCTCTCCTGATAGGAAGAACCTATTCTCCTTTTAATCAATCCCTTTTGGAGCAGAAAAAAAAAACTAAGAAATTTGTAGGCAAAGGATACCAGGAATTCAGTATTCCTCTATCTCATCATCTCCCTTCTTCTAATATACTTACTCAGTTCTCAACATTTGCTTACTTTCTCTAAAATATGTGATTATGTTCATGATCAGAGATTCCTCTCTAAAGAAAAGGGTCTGAATTTAATGATTTTTAAAAAAAATGTTCTCATGGTAAATTTGATCTTGTCTGGAAGTGAGAGCATTTTCTACAGATTTTTTGTTTTAAGTACAATCTAACTTATCCATGTTTAATTAATTAACCCATTGCTGCATTTCCCCACAATAAATATGGCCAATCTAAACCTTAAATCTTCAAGTTCCCTGCTCCCTTTTTACTTCCCCTTCATTTTCATTAGTCGATTTTACCCATTTTATTGAGGTCAAACTCACCTGTGAGATTCCCTATTCGTAAAACAAACAACGATAACCTTTAACAACTGCCTTCTCATAAGTGTCATTCTGACCTCTTCATTTTTAAACTTCCCAAACCAAGTAGCTTATAATTCTCTCTACTTCCTCACCAACCACTTACTTTCCAGTTCCCTGCAGTCTATCTTCTACACTTAACTACTATAGTGAAATATCTCTAGTGACCGTGGACCTCATCATTGACAAATTCATTGGTTTGTTGTTTTTTTTTTTAAGTTCTCCTTAAACTCTCTGCAGCATTTGGACCCTGTTGGCCATCCCCTCCTTCTTAATATGATAACACTAATGGCAATAATAACTAGCATTTGGATAGTGTCTGGTAGAGACCAGGCAGTGTGCTGAAAACACTTTCCAAACATTATCTCATTTGATCCTCATGACAACCATGGAGGAAACTGAAGCAAACAGAGGCTAAATCATTTGTCCAAGATCCTGAAGCTAAATGTCTAAAGCTAGATTTGACTTTCTGGTCTTCCTAACTCAAGGCTCAACACTTTTAATCACTGAGTCACTTTTTTGTCCCAGTTGATATGTTCTTGTCCCTTAGTTCTCATTCTCATTCATGATTCTCCCTTATCTTTTTGAACATACCTCTATATTTTTCATTGGTTTCTCTTCTTCCTCTTACCCCTCAAAAGTGAGCATCTCTTTTAGTCCTATTGTCAGCTCTTGCCTCTCCCTCTTCTTTCTCTGCCTTGGTGAGCTCTACTCTAATGATGTCAAGTATCACGTTTGAGAATTAACTCTAGTCTCCATTCCTTCCTTATCCTTCTTTATCATTACAGATTCATATTCTTACCTGCTCAGTAATGAATATAAGGACAAAGCTAGAAGAGACCTTAAAAGTCAGGAGTCCAACTTGATCAACAGATAAGGTATAAATAAGGCTAAATTACTTGCCCAAGATCAGTTATAGTAAGTGGTAGAACTAGCATTTAAAGTTAAGGATCTTTCCATTGTGACTTGTTGCCTCTTTAAATTTAAGGTTATGTTGGAGAAATCATTCCATAGGCATCATACAAGTCTCTCTCCTATCATCTACTTTTATGCAATGGATTTTAGAATTCTATGATATTTGACCCATTAGTAATTTGACTCGTAGGACATAAAATCTTTACATTTTACTATATTTTTTACCTAATTATGAAGAGGAGATTGTCCTTCATTTGTTTGGTTCTTCCTTCATTTCTGTCATGAGTTTATCATATATCTTCTTAATAACAAAATATTTGGTACAGCTAGGGCAAACTGAAACCAGTGTTTGACCCAATTCACTAGGACAGGCTATGTGCCTCTGTCAATGTCACTCCCATCTACTATACATATCACCCAACAACAGACAAAGAATCAGGAGTAGTCAACTAAGTTCTCTCTAACCCTCAGAGAGTTGCCTCTATCTTTCTCCTCAGCTCTACCATTTTATGGGAAGTATTACTTATTTGGTGGACCTAGGCTTGCATTTATAGATTACCTAATTCAGGACTTTGTTTCTTATTCCCCCATCCTAATAGCATGGTCTTTTGCCCCTTCATGGTTATTGATCAAAGATCAGAATTACATAATTTTTCATTATACTAATAGATTACTTATTTGGCTTAGAATAAAAGGGGGAAATAAAAACAGTAGCAGCAGATGAATGTATATTCAGAAATAGAAACCATCCTAGTTCCCTCTTCACTCTACCATTTACTGGGGCAGAACTTTACCCTCATTGGGTAGTATTCCAAGGCTAAAAGAAATATGTCTGGTGCTTATTTCAAACCTCCCAACCCCTGATTCTGCAATAAGAAAGAGATATCAGACACTCAAGGAGTGAATCCAAATAGTTAGGCTAGGCATTGGAGGTCCTGACATTTCTATATATCACTGTTCTTCCTTACTCACTGCCCTGATGATGGTAGGGTCCTGGATCATACCCTCACCTGACTATTTGGTATCATCAATTATTTATCCATTAGGTTGTATGGGATACCTAATTACTTTTTGCTACTTGTTCACTAGTGAAATGGTGGAACTGGGCTCACAAACAGGTCCAGAAGCAGGGAGAAATTTAATTTTTATGCCTGTCAATCCTACTTCACAGTTCTCCATGCATGGTACTTGATTGGATCCCAATACCACCCTTCAAATGAAGTCAAATAAAGATAATAATCATTTATTTAGTATATCACCCTCACCTGACACCCAGCTCTCACTTGTGGCTCCTAGTAGCTGCTAGCATGCGGCAGTGGCCACACCCCAGGCAACAGCTTCGGCAGGCCAGCTAAACCTTGTGAGGGTAGCCATTGGGTCATAGACCCCTGGTGAACCAGGGCTTTGCTCACCCAGCATGTGAAGACTGCTTAGGCTGAACAGATGGAAGAAACCAATAAGAAGGTTCAACGGCTGAGATGGCGACACAGCAAAGCACTGTGGAGTGCTTAGGGCGTGTTGGAGCACAAAGGACAACATGGCCATCCAATGCAGCTGAGGAAGTCTCTAGGTGTAACGACTTTTCGTGCCACTGGAACCAGGCTTCCAAAGCCGAGAGAGTGGGACTGTCTCTGTGCATCAACTTTTCCACTTAAATCTCCTTCATGCACAAGTGTCTTTGTGCACACTCATCTATCATAGATGAAAATGCACAAAGACAATTGTCATCCTCAGTTACCAAGAGACTACTACTAGACACTGTACCAAATACTGGGAATGCAAAGCAAAAACAGTTCCTGTCTTGAGTCTCACAATCAAAGGAGACTACATATATAAATGTGTACAAGTAAGAAATTTATAGGATAAACTGGAGATCATTTTGAAGATAAAGTATTAGCATTAAGAAAATCCAGAAAGGCTTCTTGCAGAAGGTGGGATTTTTGCTGAAACCTGAGGTACCCTGGGTCAGGAAGTATAGAAGAAAAAGGGGAGAATTCTAGGCTTGAAGGAAAACTAGTGTAAAGTCCAGAGTTAGGAGATGGAATGCCTTGTTTGAAGGGCCTTGTAATGACTTTGAAAAGAGGCCAGTGTCACTGGACTGTAGAATGGATGGGGAAGTTCAATAGGCATAATGTGCAAAATGACTGGAAAGGTAGGAAAGGTCCAGATTATAAAGGGACTTAAAGCCAGAGTATTTTATTTTTGTTGCTGGTGGCTAGAAAGCCAATGGGGTTTATTGAAAAGGGAGGTGACATGGTCAAATCTGCATTATGGAAGATCACTTTGATAGGTGAGTGGATTATGTAATGAAATGAGGAGAGACTGGAGGCAAGGAGACCAATCAAATAACTGTAACAATAGAGCAGATATGAGGTGATGACAGCCTTCACCAATGGGTGGCAGTGTCAGGTTAAGGATTGGTGATAAAGCAGCATCAACAGGACATTATACCAGATTGTATGTGGAGAGAGGTAAGAGAGAGTGAGGAGTAAAGGGTAATACATAGACTTTGAGCTTTGGTGACTGGAAGAATGGTTGCAGCCTCAAGGGCAATAGGTAATTTGGGAAAAAAGAAAAGTTTGTGGGGGAAAGATAATGAGTTTGGTTTCAGACTTGCTTAGTTTAAGATGCCTTTGGGATGCCCAGTTGAGATGTTCCATAGGCAATTGGGGAGGTGAGACTAGGTCAGGAGAGACATTAGATCTGGATACATCTAGGTGGCACAGTGGATAGAGTGGCAGGTCTGGTGTCAAGAAGACCTGAGTTAAAAAATCATGCCTCAGAAACTAACTAGCCATAGGATGCTTTGTAAGTCATAACAGTTTGCCTCAGTTTCTTCATCTGTGAAATGAGCTGGGAAGAAAATGGTAAACCACTCTAGTATCTTTGCCAAGAAACCCCTAAATAGGGTCATGAAGAGTCAGATTGAAACAACTGAATAGCAACAACAAATCTGAAAATGATCTGCATAAAAACAACAATTGAATCTATGGGAGTATTTGTAGTCAGCATAGAAGCAGCCAGTAAAGAGAAATTGAAGAGTAATGGGATGGTCAGGATGATAGAGGAGTCAATATTGCTGAAGGAAATATGCTAAAATAGAATCTCCTGTGCTTATGGAGGATTTGTCTTGGAAAAGAGAAGGGCCACCTCTTCATGTGAGATAAAGATGAAGGAGATAGTGGGGCAAGGCATCTGAGTGATGTAAGATGAGGAGGGAAGTAGAAGGAGTTCTTCATGAATAGTCATGACTTTTTCAGTGAAAAAATAAGGCAACTTTCTCAGTTGAGAGGATAGGAGGAAGAGGAACCATAGAAGTTTGAGGAAGGAAGAAAAGTTTGGAAAAGCCACTGTGGGGATAATGAATTGATTTGGGAAGTTTAAAAGGGTTGTCTAGTCCTTGTTAGCACAGTTTTGTGATTTTATCTAGCTTTAATCAGTAGCAAGTGAATAGAAGGGAAGGCAATGGGAACAAACCAAAGCTGAACCTTGGCAGGTCATAATAACCTAGCTGCACAACCATAAACAAGTCATTTAACCTCTCTCAATATAAAGAAGTCCCAAGAATTTCTATGATGAGTGACAGCTGGACTGTGCTAAACATTGGGAAGTCATCCACACTTAAAAGAAATAAATTCCTTCATATCTAGCTAGATAATAGGTAATATTAGGTTTGATTTGCTTAATATTCTATTTAGCTCTGTAGTATTCTCTTATTAATATTTTGTTGAGCTTAACATATACTAATATTGGAGAGTTTAAATTTCTCCCTATTTTAGAATTCTTAATGAAAAACCTTTAAGATATTCATTTATGAATTTTGCTGCATATTATTAGATGCAGATATAGTTCAATGATTGCAAAGCTATATTTCTGCATGCTTTACATTATATTCAATTCCGTTTTCCACTATAGAAACTCTGCCTTTGGATACTTCTTTTGAGTTTTTGAAATTTTGTTTTATATTCTCTATGGTGGTCAATTTCTTCATCATTTCTTCCTATTCTTTAATATTGCTTGATCCCTATTTTTTTTCTTTCTTCAAGATCTCATTTATTTGTTCTGATTTTCTTGGTATTGCAAATTCTTGTCTAATTTCTCTCATTGTATCTTGGATCCATTTGAGAATAAGTCTTGAGCTATTTCAGGTGGTTTATATTTCTTTCTCTGCTACTTCTTATTTTGAGTTGATTCAGTTGCTCTTATATACTTTTAAATTATATCATCATAATTTGCTTTATTCATTTTTAAAAATATTGGTTAGGGGCAGGTGGATGGCTCAGTGGATTTAGAGCCAGGTCTAGAGATTGGAGGTCCTGGGTTCAAATTTGATCTCAGGCACTTCCTAGTTTTGTGACCCTGAAGAAGTCACTTAATCCCCATTGCCTGTGCCTTAGAACCAATACAAAATCTTGATTCTAAGATATAAGGTAAGGGTTTTAAAAATAAAAATTTAATTTAAAAATATATTGGTTAATTTCTATTTTCTTATGGCTTTTTGCATCTCTTAGTGTCCTATAGTGTTACTCTTTGCTATTTTCCCATGGGCCATATGAAGAATCTGGTTCTCTTCTATCCTCTTGTTGACAGCCTTGCAGCTGAATTTCTGAACTTAAGTCCTGAACTTCACATTAATTCTTATTGCATTTGGTTTTGATGGCTCATTAGTCCACCATTCTAACCTAATACAACCTTTCTGGATACTGGTTCTGATTCTGACCTAATACATTAACTATCAGCATTGTTCCTTCCAGCTCCACCCAACATTCTCCAAGGCAAGACTGAAGGAAAATACAATTCCAGCACACAAAGCCTGTCAGACTGGAGAGCAAGTTGAAATTTTCCCTTTTAGGGAGAGAGGAACCAAAAATATTATAATAGTTATAAAAAAAATCTAGATTCAGTGGACCTGGGACTTGAAGAGCTGAGATGAGAGGCAGAAGCAAGACTAAAAGCAGAGGTCCATACCATGATCAACAGAGTCAGAGAAAGAAAAGTAACATGGGCTAAGCGTTAGACTATAGGTTCCAGCATTGGAATATCAACAAAGATTGAAGTTCCACAAACTTTGTTAAACTCAAGTCTCTGGTGAGCACATGTATATTTTTATAACTGTTTTTAAAATGATTTAACTTATATTCAAAATCTTCCAGCCTCTTCTAATTTAGTAGGGAAGATTCCGAACATTGACAATTTCTCTCAGGAAATCTTTGACAAGCAGTGGGCTCTGATCTTGTTTTCACAAATTTGAAAAGCATGCAATCTCTGACTTTATTTATCATCGACAAAATTGTTAAATAGATCAGAACCAAGGACTGAGTACAATATTGAGAGAGTCCCTTAACCTTTTAAGGGCTCAGTTTCCTTATCTATAAAATAAATTCCAAGACTTGATGATCTTTAGAGGTTTCTCCACTTCTAAATATGGACTTTTCAACTTGGGTTCCACAGATATATTTCACAATGTCAAAGGATGGGTTTAGGAGGTCTGGGAACTAGGATAGGAAAAGAATTACATCTTTATTTTCACTAACAGCTAACTGAAATTTAACATTTCCTTTAAGGAGTACTTAAGGTGAAAAACCCAGAAGTAACAGTATCTATGACTTATATAACCAATGGAAATCACAGATATTCTTTATTTCACATTACAGTTGTTAAAATGTTTCAAAGTATCATTTTTATTCTTTTGCTTCTTTGAAAATGTTTTGGTTATTAGATCTGCTCTTAGGTTATAGCCTTTCTTTTTATAGAGTGTATTTCAGTAAAACTGGTTTCCTTTATAATCCTATGTATTTTATTTTATGCATTTGAAAAACACTATTCTGAGGCAGGATCTATAGGTTTCACTAGACTACAAAAAGGCCCAGGACACCAAAAGATTAAGAACTCCTGCTTTAAATCCTATGATTCAAGGAAACTTAGAGGAGAGAATTCCCACTATGTTGACACTGAACCATTAATTAACAGTTTAGGGGCTTTTGGTCATTCAAGCAACTATAAATCCACCTAAGTGTTTCATCATCTAGCCCATATTTCTCCAATCTTGTCCACAGGGTGTCATGGTTAATCTTGCCAAATGTCTTCTCAAAAACCATATTCATAATGAAGAATTTCTTTGTTATATATTTGCCTAGAAATTTTATTTTGAAAGTAAATGAGATTCATTTGGCATGATTAATATCATTAGTTAATCATTGCTGCCTCCTAATAACAACTTCTCCTTGTCTATTTAATAATAGCTTTTGCTGTGTTATCAATAGCAAGGTTTTGGCCTCACAACTTTTAGAATCCTCCTTTTTCAGTCTTTTGAGAACTTGGACAACATTTAGCCATCTCAGTATTTTTAGTGTTTCTTCCATTTTCTACATTTCTTCAAAGATGGGTGATTAAAGTTCATTGCTCACACATATATCTTTTTTATATAATTAGGATATAATTCAACTAAATCTGGAGACAAAGTCATAGCAACTATGTGATTTCTGCTCCCTTCTCATTGGTCTTGGGCTTCATTTTATGTGAAATTATGTTTGTTTTATTCTTTCTGGTATGATGCTTCTGCTTGATAGAGAGGATGAAACTAAACTGGAAATTGGAATACTTCTGTATCTTCTCTGTAAGCTATTAATATGATGCCATCATTCCAAATAGTAGGTCTATTCCCTCCTTATTCTTTTTGCTATGAAATGCCTTTAAAATCCATCTTTGCTACCACAAAAAGAGTTGCTATAAATATTTTTGAACATTCAGTTTCTTCTTTATTTTCCTTGATTATTTTAGGAAATAACCCAAGTAGTGGTATTGCTGAGTCAGAAGGTATACAGAGTTTTAGAACTCTGAGTATAATTCCTGATTGCTCTCCAAAATGGATGGATTAATTCACAGTTCTACCAACAATGTATTAGTATCCTCATTTTCCCATATCACTTCTAATATTTGTCATTTTGCCCTTCATCATTTTAGCCAATCTGATAGATGTGAGATGATATTTCAGTTGTTTTGATTTACATTTCTCTAATCAGTAATGATTTATAGCATTTTTCATGTGGTTACATATAGCTTTGATTTCCTCATCCATTCATTCATATCTTTTTACCATTTATCAATTGAGGAATGACTCATATTCTTATATATTTATATTGTTGCCAAATATTTGCATATTTGATAGTTCTCTATATATTTTAAATATGAGACCTCTATTTGAAAAACTGTCTATAAAAACTTTCCCTGACATTATAGCCTTCCTTCTAATTTTGACTATATTAGTTTTAGTTGTACAAAAACTTTTCAACTTAATTTAGTCAAAATTATCCATTTTAAATTTCACAGTGCTTTCTATTTCTTATTTGTTTATAAATTCTTCTCCTATCCATAAATCTGACAGATAATATGTTCCTTGTTCTTCTAATTTGGTTATAATATCTCTTTTTATACCTAGTCATATATCCATTTTGATCTTATCTTGGTAAATAGTGTAAGATATTGGTCTATATCTAGTTTCTGCCAAACTGCTTTCCAGTTTTCCCAACAATTTTTGCCAAAAAAATGAATTCAAAGAACTGGAAACTGAAGGGATGTCCATCAATTGAATAATGACTGAGCAAGTTGTGGTATATGGTTGTAGTGGAATACTATATTGCTGATCATAAAAACCCTGGAAAGATTTATATTAAATAATGCAAAGTAAAATGAGCTGAACCAGAAGTATGTTGTACACAGTAACAATAATATATGATGCTTCCTTCTTTCCTGGCTTCCTTCCGTCTCTCCCTCCCTCTTGGTTTCTCCCTTTCTCTCTTCCTTTCATACCCCACGTTCCTTCAAATTATCATCCCCTATGCCTCCACCCAATTGGCTTACCTAATTAGTTTCTCTTTAATAATTATTTATCGACTTCCGGGTAATCATGGCTGCAATCTAGATGCCACACGCTTCCTCTCCCCAGCACCGAATGAAATAGACTACATCAAAGGAGCATAAAAATCACCTTTGGAGGAACAGAAGGACACCCCAGTACTCCCCAGTAACCCACAGAGGCAAAGGTATGTGGGGTTTGAACATTTCTACACTATAATAAGAAGGAGGAAAAGCTTGCACAGAAACGTGAACTGAGCCACCCTTCCCCCCCCACCTCCCCCACCAAACCAGAGTGAGCTACCAGAGCCCTCACTGGGACAGCGAGTGAGTGGGGAATGTCTCTGTCTGGGGGGGGGGCACTCCAGGATCCTTGGGATCTGGGGACTGCCAGGAAAAAACGTCTCAGGGAGGTTTCACGGGAGAACCCGGCGCTGAGCACAGGGGGTCCACGGAGCTGTACTTGGGGTGGTTGCACTGAACATCTGGGCGGAGCTAAACACCAGGGGCAGACCACGCACTTATTATCTGGGCGGAGCTAAACACCTGGGCAGTTTGGCTGTGATCAGGGCCCCAGCTCTCTAAGAAACCTCAGAGGCTGGGAAGAACTAGTCTGAGGCAACCTAAATTCACAGAAAACCCACCCATATCACCCACACCCCAGACCAAAAAGAAAAGGGGAATAAAACCACCAAAGGGATGGCTCACATGGCCCAAAATCAAGCCTCCAGGAAGAAAGGGAAAAAGGTGACTATTGAAAACTTTTATGGTGGAAGTACCCAAGGAAAAGAGGAGAATGAGGAGGAAATAAAAAAAAAAAACAGAACATGCCTCCCAAAATGGAAACTATCAACAAACTCTGGAAGATCTCAAACTGGAACTTATTCAAAAGATGGAAAACTGGAAAGGAAAATGGGAGAAAGAGATCAGCAGTCTGACAGATAAGACTACTCAATTGGAAAAAGAGCTTGAAGCATCCAATAGAAGGGCAGACAAAGCTGAAAAGCAAAACCAGTCCCTAATGACCAGAATTAAGCAACTCAAAGAAAGTGAGATCATAAAACAGCAAGAATCAATAAAGCAAACCCAAAAAATTAATGAATTAGAAGAAAACATAAAATATCTCACTGAGAAGGTCACAGATTTGGAAAACAGAGGGAGAAGAGACAACCTCCGAATTATCAGTCTCCCAGAAAAACCAGAGATAAACAATAAACTTGATATTATTCTACAGGAGATTATAAAAGAAAATTGCCCCCATGTTCTGGAGCAAGGGGGCAAAATAGAAATAGAAAGGGTTCATAGAACACCCTCTATACTAAATCCCAAAAAGACAACCCCAAGAATGTAATTGCCAAATTCAAGAGCTTCCAAGAAAAGGAGAAAATCCTACAAGAAGCCAAGAAGAGGAGCTTCAGATATAAGGAGGCTCCCATAAGGATCATACACGACTTAGCGGCTAACACACTAAGAGACCGCAAAGCATGGAACACGATATTTAGAAAGGCAAGAGAGCTGGGTCTCCAACCAAGAATCAACTACCCAGAAAAACTGACTATATACTTCCAGGGGAAAGTATGGGCATTCAACAAAATAGAAGATTTCCAAGCATTTGCTAAGAAAAGACCAGAACTTAGTGGAAAATTTGATATCCAAGCACAGAAAGCAAGAGAAACATGAAAAGGTAAATATGAAAGAAAGGGAAAAGGAGATAAATCTTATCTTTTTCTTTAAGTCAAACTCTCTTCTATAAGGACTACATTTACATCAAATTATATATATATTAATATGTGGGGAAAATGTTTTGTGTTACTCTCAAAAATTGTAGCATCATAAGAGTAGTTAGAAGAAACATGCATAGGGAAACATTGGGGCATTAAGAAGATTTGGGGAAAGTGGGGGCAAAGAAAGGAAAAGGGAGGGGGGAACCTTCGATAACACTAACATTTACTTCAAGAAATAGGGGGGGGGACTTAATAGAATAATCTTTCCCATATAAAGATACACATGGGAAGGGAAGGGGAAGATCTCTCATATGAGAAGGAGAGGAAGAGAGCATGAAGTGGAATTACTTAAACCTTACTCTCAGTGAAATCAAATCTGAGAGGGAAGAACATCTAGATCCAGTGGGATCCTGAATTCTATCTTATCCAACAGGGCAAGAAAGAAAGGAAAATTAAGGAGGGGGGGGAGGGAATATAAAAAGGGAGGGAAGGAGAGGGGGAGGGGAAGGGAGCATAAAAAGGGAGGGGCTAGAAAGGGAAGCATATCAAGGGAGGGGACTAGGGGGACTGACCTAAAGTAAATCACTGGTTCAAAAGGAGATAGCTAAAGAAGAAAGGTCAGAACTAGGGGAAGATATCAAAATGCCAGTGAATTGAACTCACCCATAAAACGTAGACAAATAGCAGATTGGATTAGAACCCCAAACCCTACCATTTGTTGTCTTCAAGAAACACATATGAGGTGGGTTGACACTCACAAGGTTAGAATTAAAGGTTGGAGTAAGACCTTTTGGGCCTCAACTGATAGAAAGAAGGCAGGAGTTGCAATCATGATATCTGACAAAGCCAAAGCACAAATAGACCTGATCAAAAAGGATAGGGAAGGTAAATATATTCTGCTAAAAGGGAGTATAGACAATGAGGAAATATCACTAATCAACATGTATGCACCAAATGGTATAGCATCCAAATTTTTAATAGAGAAACTAGGAGAATTGAAGGAGGAAATAGACAGTAAAACCATATTAGTGGGAGACTTGAACCAACCACTATCAAATTTAGATAAGTCAAACCAAAAAATAAACAAGAAAGAGGTAAAAGAGGTGAATGAAATCTTAAAAAAATTAGAGTTAATAGACATATGGAGAAAAATAAATAGGGACAGAAAGGAATACACCTTCTTTTCAGCACCACATGGCACAGTCACAAAAATAGATCATACACTAGGCCACAGAAACATGGCACTCAAATGCAGAAAAGCAGAAATGATAAATGCAGCCTTTTCAGATCCCAAGGCAATAAAAATATTGATCGGTAAGGGTACATGGAGAGCAAAATCAAAAAATTATTGGAAATTAAATAATATGATACTCCAAAATTGGATAGTTAGAGAAGAAATCATAGAAACAATTAATAATTTTGTTGAAGAAAATGACAACAGCGAGACATCCTTTCAAACCTTATGGGATGCAGCCAAGGCAGTACTTAGAGGAAAATTCATATCCCTGAGTGCATATATTAACAAATTAGGGAGGACAGAGATCAAGGAATTGGAAATGCAAATCAAAAAGCTTGAGAACGAACAAATTAAAAACCCCCAGAAGAAAACCAAACTAGAGATCCTAAAAACTAAGGGAGAAATTAATAAAATCGAAAGTGAGAGAACTATTGAGCTAATAAACAAGACTAGAAGCTAGTACTTTGAAAAAACTGACAAAATAGATAAAGTACTGGTTAATCTAATTTAAAAAAGGAAAGAAGAAAGGCAAATTAACAGTATCAAGGATGAAAAGGGGGATCTCACCTCCAATGAAGAGGAAATTAAGGCAATCATTAAAAACTACTTTGCCCAACTATATGGCAATAAATATACCAACCTAGGTGATATGGATGAATATTTACAAAAATATAAATTGCCTAGACTAACAGAAGAAGAAATAGATTTCTTAAATAATCCCATATCAGAAAAAGAAATCCAACAGGTCATCAAAGAACTTCCTAAGAAAAAATCTCCAGGGCCTGACAGATTCACCAGTGAATTCTATCAAACATTCAGAGAACAGCTAACTCCAATACTATACAAACTATTTGACATAATAAGCAAAGAAGGAGTTCTACCAAACTCCTTTTATGACACAAACCTGGTAATAATTCCAAAGCCAGGCAGGCCAAAAACAGAGAAAGAAAACTATAGACCAATCTCCCTAATGAATATAGATGCAAAAATCTTAAATAGGATACTAGCAAAAAGACTCCAGCAAGTGATCAGAAGGGTCATCCACCATGATCAAGTAGGATTTATACCAGGGATGCAGGGCTGGTTCAATATTAGGAAAACTATCCACATAATTGACCACATCAACAAGCAAACCAACAAGAACCACATGATTATCTCAATAGATGCAGAAAAAGCCTTTGATAAAATACAACACCCATTCCTACTAAAAACAGTAGAAAGCATAGGAATAGAAGGGTCGTTCCTAAAAATAATAAACAGTATATATCTAAAACCATCAACTAATATCATCTGCAATGGGGATAAACTAAATCCATTCCCATTAAGATCAGGAGTGAAACAAGGATGCCCATTATCACCTCTATTATTTGACATTGTATTAGAAACACTAGCAGTAGCAATTAGAGAAGATAAAGAAATTGATGGCATTAAAATAGGCAAGGAGGAGACCAAGTTATCGCTCTTTGCAGATGACATGATGGTCTACTTAAAGAATCCTAGAGATTCAACCAAAAAGCTAATCGAAATAATCAACAACTTTAGCAAAGTTGCAGGATACAAAATATACCCACATAAGTCATCAGCATTTCTATATATCTATATTTCCAACACAGCTCAGCAGCAAGTACTAGAAAGAGAAATCCCATTCAAAATTACCTTAGACAAAATAAAATACTTAGGAATCTATCTCCTGAGACAAACACAGGATCTATATGAATACAACTACAAAACATTCTCTAAACAACTAAAACTAGACTTGAACAATTGGAAGAACATTAACTGCTCATGGGTAGGATGAGCCAACATAATAAAAATGGCCATCCTACCCAAACTCATCTATCTATTTAGTGCCATACCCATGGAACTTCCAAAAATTTATTTTACTGATTTAGAAAAAACCATAACAAAGTTCATTTGGAAGAACAAAAGATCAAGGATATCCAGGGAAATAATGAAAAAAATACAAAGGAAGGGGGTCTTGCAGTCCCAGATCTCAGACTATATTATAAAGCAGCAGTCATCAAAACAATTTGGTACTGGCTAAGAGACAGAAAGGAGGATCAATGGAATAGACTGGGGGCAAGCAACCTCAGCAAGACAGTATATAACAAACCCAAAGATCCCAGCTTTTGGGACAAAAATCCACTATAAAAACTGCTGGGAAAATTGGAGGACAGTGTGGGAAAGATTAGGTTTAGATCAACACCTCACACCCTACACCAAGATAAATTCAAAATGGGTGAATGACTTGAACATAAAGAAGGAAACTATAAGAAAATTAGGCTAACACAGAATAGTATAATGTCAGACCTTTGGGAAGGGAAAGACTTCAAAACCAAGCAAGAATTAGAAAGAGTTACAAAATGCAAAATCTAGAATACATCAAATTAAAAAGTTTTTGTACAAAAAAAAACCAATGTAACCAAAATCAGAAGGGTAGCAACAAATTGGGAAACAATCTTCATAAAAATCTCTGACAAAGGTTTAATTACTCAAATTTACAAAGAACTAAATCAATTGTACAAAAAATTAAGCCATTCTCCAATTGACAAATGGGCAAGGGACATGAACAGGCAGTTTGCAGCCAAAGAAATCAAAACTATCAATAAGCACATGAAAAAGTGCTCTACATCTCTTATAATCAGAGAGATGCAAATCAAAACAACTCTGAGGTATCACCTCACACCTAGCAGATTGGCTAACATGACAGCAAAGGAAAGTAATGAATGCTGGAGGGGATGTGGTAAATTAGGGACATGAATTCATTGCTGGTGGAGTTGTGAATTGATCCAACCATTTTGGAGGGCAATTTGGAACTATGCCCAAAGGGTGATAAAAGACTGTCTGCCCTTTGATCCAGCTATAGCACTGCTGAGTTTGTACCCCAAAGAGATAATAAGGAAAAAGACTTGTACAAGAATATTCATAGCTGCACTCTTTGTGGTGGCCAAAAATTGGAAAACGAGGGGATGCCCGTCAATGGGGGAATGGCTGAACAAATTGTGGTATATGTTGGTGATGTAATACTATTGTGCTCAAAGGAATAATAAAGTGGAGGAATTCCATGGAGACTGGAACAACCTCCAGGAAGTGATGCAGAGCGAAAGGAGCAGAACCAGGAAAACATTGTATACAGAGACTGATACATTGTGGTACAATCAAAGGTGATGGACTTCTCCATAAGTGGCAATGCAATGTCCCTGAACAATCTGCAGGGATCTAAAAAATACTATCCACAAGCAGAGGATAAACTGTGGGAGTAAAAACACCAATGAAAAGCAACTGCTTGACTACAGGGGTTGAGGGGATATGACTGAGGAGAGACTCTAAATGAACACTCTAATGCAAATACCATCAACAGGGAAATGGGTTCGAGTCAAGAACACATGTGATAACCAGTGGAATCGTGCGTCGGCTATGGAAGAGGGAAAGGTGGTGGGAGGGGGGTCGGGATGGAAAAGAAAATGATCTTTGTTTCCAGTGAATAATGTTTGGAAATGACCAAATAAAATAATGTTTAAAAAAAACAATAATATATGATGATCATTTCTAAACAACTTAACTATTATCAATAAGGCAAGGATCCAGAACACTGCCAAAGGACTCATGATGAGAAAGAATGTCTACCATAATAGGATTAGACAAAATCCAACTGCAGATCGAAACATGCTATTGTTCATTTTATTTCCTCCATGAATTTTTCTCTTGTTTAAGATATATATATATGCATAAATATATATCTTGTTTCATATTGTGATGAATAGGGACATATGCATTACATGATAATGCATGTACAACCTATGTTATATTACCTGCTTTCTTGGGATGGGGTAAGGAGTGAGAGGGAAAGAGAGAATTTCAAAATGTCAGAAAACAAAAATTAAAAATTTTCATGAAATTAATTGTCATGTAGTCTTGGGAGGAGGAAGCTTTGGTTTTTATTCTTACTGATTTTCTCAATCCACACCTTATTTTAAAGTTTGTACCTTGTCACACTTTTTTTGTGGTTCTGCCCCATACTTTTTCATTTTTCTTCTCATTTGTTTGTCCTTCTTTCCATCTGTTGTATGTGTCCTTTATACATACATGCTCATCACCCCTTTCCTCTTGAACCATCTCCCCTTTTAAAGCCTCTGGACAGGAGATCGTGCCCATTATTTCTCCAAACTTTTCAGAAAATTCCTTCCTAAAGTTAGTTGTGCATCTGAGTATGCCTTGCCTTCTCTTCCAAAGCTTTCTTCAACTCAAAGATGACATGGCTACTCTTTCCTGGGTTCCTTTCCCTTCTACTTCACAAACCAGTTCCTCCTTGCTAGTAGGAATTAAGACCAGAATAGAAGTTCCGCTTATTATTTCCTCTATCCTTTAAGATGAACTTGTCAGCAAGGCAAGGCAAAGCAATGATTAATTGAATGGTCTGCTTTTCACAAAACTCTCAGAATATACTATGTTGTTGAAATCCCCTTCTGTGAGATTATTCAAATGATATTTATCTCATATTGTTAGATGCTTATACACAGACGATTTTTGGTTGGTAAATCTTAACTATCTAGAACACACATTTTCTTTCTCTCAGGCTCTGAGTCATACACTCTTCAAATTGCTAAATTAGTAGCCATTTTTATTAAATGTCTGGCATAGCCTATTATCCAGGAGTTAGAGTGATGTTTAAAAATGATCTATAAAGCTTGGTTAAGAATTATCTGGAGGCAGATAGGTGACACAGTAGATAGAGAGCAAAGCCTGGAGACCGGAGGCCCTGGATTCAAATGTGATCTCAGACACTTCCTATCTGTATCACCCTGGGCAAGTCACAACCCCATCTCTCTAGTCCTCATCCTTCTTTCTGGGTTGTTACTAAGACAGAAAATAATGGCTTAAAGAAATTTATCTGAAGCCTTTAAACAATAATAAGTAAAACTAAATATAGTATATTTTCAGATCTTCAAATGACATGAAATAATTTACAGAGGAATGGACTTGAAGTCAGGAAGACTTGAGTTCAAATTCTGCTTCAGACATTAGCATCATGATTCTAGACAAGTCACTTAACCTCTCTGTGTCCCACTTTCCTCATCTGAAAAATAAGGAGACAGTAGTCAATGGCTTCTAAAGTCCCTTCTAAGTCTTAATCTGTGCTACTGTGACTAACTTCCCTTTAATGTCATGATTTCTATCAGTGTTACCAACATTTTCCCAGTCTCCTGAGCTAGACATTTTGAAATTATCTTTACTGCCTCCTATTCTTTAAAAAAACTTTTTTGTCACTATCTTTTATATCTACTACACCCTCGTTTCAGAATATATACTTCAAATCCTTCAAATTACTCATTAATTTTTATTGAAGAATAAACAAGAAAAGGCAATTTAGCAGAAGTAACATAATAATGAAGCTTGATAGCAAATACCATATTATACAACTATTATCTCCTACCTCTCTGCAAAGCAGAATGGGGGGGGTCATTTTCTCATTTCTTCTTTAGGAATAAATTCAGTCATTTTAATTTCCTACCATTTAGGGTTTGGTTTTTTGTTTTAGTCCTTTCCATTTACATTATTGGAGTCATTTTGTAATCAGTATTATTTTTCCTGGTTTTTCTTACTTCACTGCATTGGCTAATATAAATATATTCTTACATATCTGAATTCTTAATTTCTGTAATTTCTTAAAGTGCAGTAGTATTCAATTATATTCATCTATTAGAATATGTTTCCTTGGTGTGCATCTACTTTTCTTTTATCCTTTGCTACCACAAAGGTGCTTCTCCAAGTATTTTGTTGTAAAGGGACCTTTTTTCCTGTCTTTGGCCTCTTTGAAGTATATGCTTAGCAATATAACATGTATGAGCCAATGGATATAGACATCTGAATTACATCCTTAGTGTCCAAATTGTTTTCCAGAATGATTCGCTCAATTCATAGGGCAATCACCAATGCATTCATGTGTCTGTCTTTTTACAACCCTCCAAAAGTGACTCATTTCATCATTTGTCCTCTTTTGTCCACTTGCTAGATAAAACATAAAACTTCAGTTATTTTATTTGCATTTCTCTTAATTTTAGTGACAAAGATGTCTTCTTTAATATTCTCTATAGTTTACAATTCTTTGGGGGGAGCCGTTTGTTCATGTCCTTTGACCATTTACCCACTGGAAAATGACAATTGGTCTTATATGTTCAGTGTTCCCTATCTTGTAGATGATGTCCTTAGAGATATTTGTTTGATACAATGATTTTCCCCCAATCAAATTTCCTTTTTTATACTAGTTTCATTGATTTTGTTTATGCAAATGCCTCTCAAATCTAAAATAAAAACTATGAATTCTAAAATATATAAATTATATAATAATGTATTATATATTATACATATGATAATATAAATTCTAATCTAAATTATATATGTATTTCTTCTCTTACGATCACCTGTTTCTTTTGTTTGGTGAATAAATCTTAGCCACAACTGTAAAATAGTCCTTGATTTCATTTTCCTTTTTTTAATGGAATTATTTTTTGTTCTCTATTCCATTTTAAGTTTACTGTGGTATATAATTATATAATATAAGATATTGATCTAAATCTAATTTTCCATTTTTTCCCCCAGAAAACCTTGTCAAATTGGGAATTCCTCCTCCAATAAATTTCTGTTCTCAGATTCCTACTTTTTTCATTTTTTCTCCTTGAGATTCTGGACCATTATTACTTAAACGAATTTTACTATTTTTTCTAGCTCTATAAAATATTTTTTCTTCTCCTCAGTCTTTTGCTTATTATAGTCAATCAGTCTTTGTCATATTGACTCTTTATTGACATAGTCTAGAATTTTATTTTGGGAACTCAACAAGAACAGTTTTAACACTTTAAAATAACACTTTGGTTAAATCACTTAAATGGTTTCCCTGCTTCCAATCTCTTCCAGTTTTAGGCTTTCCCAGTTTCCTTCAAGAGTCAGATCTATTCTCGTCTTTTGCAAGAAACCTTTCTCAGTTATTTCCTCAAACACACACACACACACACACACACACATACACACACATACATACACACATACACACTCTACTAATTAGTACCTTCCTTCTAAGATTACCTTCCAATGACCCTGCATATATATTGCATGTATAATTATTTGCAAGTTGTGCCCCTATTAGACCAGGAACTGTATTTTTCACTTTTCTTTTTATCTGCATCATTTAGTACATCGTCTGGAAGATTATAAGTTCTTAATGGGTGCTTGGTGACTGACTGATAGTTCACATAGCTATTATTATTACATTATTTTTATCACCATTATTATCCATGAATAAATTGGACTAAATAGCATTAGGAGATTCCTTCCAACTCTGAGATGTTATAATTCTGTAATCTAAAACTATAATAACAGAACCTGGAAAAGTCATTCAGAATCACAGAATTTGAGAACTGAAAAGGTCCTCAGCGGCTATCTAGTCCAATATGTAGCTGAAAAAAAACTTCATCTAGAACATGCCCATCTTCATTTCCTCTGATTGATCATTCACTACTAATGCTCAAGCTATAGCTTCACTGGAGACTAGTCAATGGTACCTCCTTATCTTGTGCTACAGCCCCCACTTTGGATACCATTATTCTCTGGAGATTTTTTAAAACCTGACATTCTCATCCAATGTGTTATCTAATTCTACCAATTTTGTATCATCTGCAGATTTGATAAGTATACTACCAGTTATCCCCTTATCCAAGTCATTGATGTAAAAGTTAAATAGTACAGGGCCAAGTACAGATTTCTAGGGCACTTCATTGAAGACAGCCTTCCAAATCAAGCCACAGAATCAAGCCGCAAATGCCACAATTCTTTGTGACTGGCCATTCAACCCATTCCAGATTTACTTAATTAATTTACTTAAAAATAGTATTGTTTGTCTCAGATCTCTTCATCTTTTCCTTAAGAAAAGCATGGGAGAGTCCTTGTCAAATGTTTTGCTAAAATATGTAAATTACATCTAAAGCATTCCCTGCATCTACTAGCAGCTTTTCTCAAGTCTAGGTAGGGTACATGAAGGAATATTCCCATCCTTTTACTTCACTGTTATAAATTCTAAAATAAATGAGAGACCTCAAACTTCAAACTAAATAGTCATTTCCTCCATGCTGTTTAGAATCAGATCCAGCATAGAATTTCTCTCTGCTGGCCAGTGCAATTATTATGAAGATAAATTAAAAAATTATTAACTATTCTGATTTGGGTAGAAAGAGCCAAAATATGACCAGATAATTGAAACCTTCCATTAAGTCTCTGTAGCAGACTGCTCTCTATATCCTGAACTCCCCATCAATTTCCTCTTTTTATCCAGGTGGTATAAATTCCTCTGACCATAATATCACTGTTTGCTTTGCCTCCACTGATCCATTGAATTAATGATCTTCACATGTTCTCTGCCATGCTTCTTCCCTATGATACCTTGATTTTCTCATATATGCATATTTTAATATATGATGCTATGTTATACCAACCCTAACCTCTTACCTGTTTTTTCTCTCTCTTTTCTAAAAATATGATGTGCCTTTTCAGAACTATACTAACGTCATGAGACTTATCTCTCAAAGTCTTGGGGATAATCATAAGGGCAAATTTGCCTCCTTGAGTTAGGATTTCCTCTTGAACATCCATACTGAAGTTTTCTTTGGGAAAGATACCTTAGAGATGCAGCATCAAATAGAAGCTAAGGAAGCTGGTAACCTAAGTCAGGAGAAGTTTATGATTAATCATTGAGATTAGTATCTTAATCATATGAACTCTACTACTGATTTAAAACTTAAAGGCACACTTTAGAAAGAAGAACTTAGTGAACGGTACAACAGGAAGTATACATTTTGAAACAGGAAGGGAAAGAAATCTGTTCCTAGACCTGGGAGGGAGATGACAAGAGACAGGCACAATGGGCTCTGATCCTGAAGCCGAAAGACTAATAGGAGTAGCTGATGATGGTCCAAAGGCCATCTTGAAATAATCAGTGAAAAAAAAAGCTAAATTTCACCCAAAGGTAGAGTCAGACTTTCTAAACTAAGTGAAAGGCCAGAAATAGCTATGGACACATAAAAATATAAGTAATTGAAGGAAGGAGATGGAGAATTCTTCCAATTGAGCCAAAAAGGGTCAATGTCCTCAAATACCCCTCATATAATTACTGACCTAGGGAGAGCTAGACTTAATAACTGGTAATGACTACATTAAGGGCAAAATAACCTAGACAGATGGAAACTGGTCACTGATGAAGGTAGGACTTTCAAGGGTTGTAGATCAAAGATTTCCAGGAAGGATGAATAAGAATGATGACAAGATGAAGGCCATTATCATTGCCATTGACAGAGGCACTTCTTTATCCTAGATTCAGGTGACATTCTTCTTACTGCAGAAGAACAAGAAAGGTGTTAATGGAAAGTCTTTCAGACCCAGACCATTGATGTATGAGACAAGAAATCCAAAGAAAGAAGATCAAGGTGGAGATATATTGGATGTCAGAGCCAAAGTAGTAATCGCAAGCATACAGGAAGGTTTAGCCAGGTCCAGGTTAGACAAATGGACCAACTAATAGGGGAGACAAACTAGATGAACCAAAGAAAATCCAGGGATCATGAAACCAGGAATCATCAGGAGCTTAGAATCTAGAAGAATACTTTGTTAGATAGGGCCATGGGGCTTTATGAGAACTTCCTTTTGAGGAATCAGTTTGCTGTCCATTCCTTTTCTTAAAGCATTGAAGAATTTGGGAACAAAATGCCATACAGGGGCAGCTAGTGTGGTTCAGTAGATAGAGAGATAGGTCTAGAGGTGGGACTCCAATCTATTCTCAGATACTTCCTAGCTGTGTGACCCTGGGCAAGTCACTTAACCTCAATTGCCTACCCCTTACCACTCTTGCACTGTAGAACTGATACTTAAAACTGAAACAGTACAGAAGGTAAGAGCTGTTTTGTTTTTTAATGCCATATAGCAAAATGTCTTCTTCAGTCATAACTTTTAGGACAAGATAAAGATCAGAAATAGGAGAAATGGAGACTGAGTGGCTTGTAAGTTATGCCAGTCAAATCAACCTGTGGCTAGGCTGAAGTTATCCTAGGAAAAGATTCTTATGATTTACAAACTCAAAAGAGCAGCTTAATCTACATGGCTTCAGAGGTTCCTTCCAACTCAAGATCTAGGATTCTATTGGCCTTTTTAATGTTTTGTTTTTCAGTTCAGCAGTTCAACTCAGCACGTTGTTTTTTTTTTTTTAAGAACACCACTTGCAAGCATAAACAAGCATTCACCCAGTCCTGAGGTCCCATTTTGCCAGATGTTGAGTAATTAGAAAGACATGTGACTGAATGAGAAAATACTGACTTTCATTAAAGATGGAAATGGTGCCAGAGCTACTTGGGGGAGGCATACTACTATAAAGGGAGGCAATCTTGGGGAGGATTCTAGATGTTCCTCTGGAGAAAAAGATTTTGGAAACTGCAGTCATGTAGAGAAGCCAGTTCTTCAACACATCTCTGATTTCAAGTTTGTCTCCCTAGAGACTTTGGAGAAGTAATTTCCCTTTCTAGGGAAGTGAGATGGAATCTCCATCTCTTGGTTCAAGTTGAATTCATTTCACTTCCATCAAAAGAGCTCATTTATTGTCACATATTCTCTGATGTACTCCAATCTATGGAACTTCTCCAATATCATTGCCATTTACTTAGATAAATAGTTTTACTTACTATTTGAGATGGTCTTGTATGTAATCAGCATTTGGTGGGACGATGTCAAGGCAGAAAGTATAATAAACTGTTGCTCTGAAGCTGACTACTAGAACCCTTACTATTCAGACCAGAGATTTATGGGGGGGGGGTGAGAGAAGATAGATATTATCCTAGTCGGGTACTCACCTTGGAGAGAGGCAAGGAAAAAGGAAAATACCAGCCAATGAACTTCTCAAGTTAGAAACTGCAGGCTCCCTTGGAAAGAATTTGGCAAGATTCCAGAGATATCAGTTCGTGCCACTCCTCAGCTGCTTATCTATCCATTTGTCCTACATGAGCACATGCAGGGTATCAGATGCAAGGCAATGTTGTAAACTTACTTGTTTTCATTTTAATTTGGTCAGCTAGTAGGGCTCTATAGTCTTTCATATTCTAGCTTGTATTGCCAAGGTGGAATACCAGTTTACAAATTCCTTGGCAATAAGAACAGTTTCTCATTCATCTTTGCATTGTTCGTACACCCAGCCAAAGTATCTTACACTAATAGGCACTCAATACAAATGTGAAAGAATCAAATTCTACAGCATTCCCTGGCATAGGTGTGAGGAGCAGGAAGTGACCACTTTCCAAAGAATTAAGGTGACTAGCTAAAATGATGGCAGCCTTTCCCTTATGCTACGTTGCCCACAGAGGTACATAGGTATGTATGCATATACAGCAATGTATGGTGCACGTAACATAGTTGCACACAGTGGAAAGAACACTAGGTCCTGGGTTCAAATCTTGACTTTGATACTTACTGGCTGGGTAATCTTGGGCAAGTCTCTTTACCTCCTTGTGTCCCAGTTTCCTTACCTTTAAGACTCTGACGTTCCTTCTGTCTCCAATCATAAACTCGATCATAAGCAGTATTTATGTTCCTGCAATCTAATTTGACAGCTTTTCAATCTAGAATTAAAACACTGTTAAGAAGCAAAACCCAGAGCTTCTGCAAGAGACTAACAAGCAGGATGTTGTGTTAATGAGCCACCTGTGTCGACAAGCTTTACAAAAGGAGAAGCAATAAACAAAAGGATAAGGATGTGGAGTTATTACAAATAAAAACAAAACAAAACAATGGGAAGCTCCTTGAACTTTAGATATTCCATCAATAGGATACAACAAATTTAACCAACTCTTATAATAAAGGGCTTACTTTTAAAGTGAAAGATTTCAAACACAATTAAAAAATAATTTCTTTTTAAAGGTCTCAGTTAGTGGGGCTAGATGGCTTGGTGGATAGAGTACCAGGCCTGGAGAGAGGAGATCCTGGGTTCAAATGTGGCCTCATATGCCTGGCCTCTTAACTCCAATTGCCAGGCCTTTACCTGGGAATTGACACTGTGTCGACTCTAGGACAGAAAGTAAGGGTTAAAAAAAATCTGGGGCTATGTGTATTTCAAAAGAAAATTCTTGTCATTTTGGGGCTGGCCAGGATGAAAGGCATTGTTTCAATGTGACCACTCCAAAAATCTACAGAGAGGATCAGAAAAAAAACAAACCCCATTTCCTAATCTGCAGACATATCTGTTGTGGACAAGTCAGGGGATCATAGAATCATAGAGTTAGAGCCAGAACAGGCTTCAGAGGTTATCTGGTCCAACCCTCTCATTCTGCAGATGAAGAAACTGTTTCCCAGAGATCTCGAGTGACTTGTCCAACTAATAATAGTTCAACTTAGATCATTAGTGAAGCTGAATCTGAGCCCAGGTCTTCCTGACTTGAAGCACCATAAGTCAAAGCTATGTACCCCACAAAACACAAGGCTAGTGGGGAGACCCCCTTTGTGACCTGTAATATGCTAGTTATTGTTGCAGAAAGAAGTTCTTTCTGGGCAAAAGGAAAACTATACTTTTCATCCAGAAAACATTTGTTCCCCAGAGACTTGAGCTAGTTTGTGACTGGTGGCTGAGACTGAATGAGTGCCCTGATGGAAGCCCTTGGGGAAAAGTGCAGAGGCAGTTTAGGTAGAGTTAGGTAAAACAGGGGCTAGGGACTGAGATGCTTCCCCAACTTCCCTGCCTGGCAGTACCCCAAAGGTAGGACCCACCCAAATTGGTATCCATCTCCCTAGCCTGTCAAGTG